>NC_057806.1:597753418-598032239 GCF_018294505.1 Triticum aestivum
GGCGGGTGTGGGGCGGAGAAGAAGAGCAACGCTGTTGTGGATAAGGGGGAGCTCTCTCGGTGTGGATTTTTGATGCTTTGCTTTTTTTAATGGTTGTTGTATCGAACAGAAGCTGCTGGATCAACTATGTGTGCTACAAATTGCAAAAAAAAAAGCTCAGAATGAGCACCGGCTATATAATTTTTTTCTCTGAATTTACTTCATGTTGTTTGCTGTTACTGTCATAGTTTAATGTCCTAATACACACAGCATGCGCGCTGCATAAAAAAGGTGAGTCCTATATACTCCGGAGTAGAAAAGAGGAGAATTTAACATAGACGCGCCATGGCGCCACAAGTTTCTACTGCTAGAACGAAGTCGTGGGAACAGAAACACATCGAATTGGATCTTTTCTATCAAGTTTAAAGTGGGGAAAATAAAGGAGACGCCAACTCTTTTTTAGCCGACTGGAGTTAGGAATACATGTCAAAGAGGACGCATCTTTTCGGTCGATTCCTTTTATCATCAAGTTATTAATTGGTTACGGAAGTGTAAAAAAATGGTCGCTCACAAACATTAAAACTTAACGCATGGCTGTTAAAATAAATAATTAACACACGCAGTTTCATTAATAAACAAATAAAAAATGTAGAGTGGATGAAAATAAATAACATGATTATTTTCACAAATATTAATGAGGTAAAATGTGAATACGCACAATTTTTCTAGATCCACAATCCGTACACTTTCGTGTGCCCTATGTTTGAGCATGATTATAGCTTGAGAAGAAAAGTTAGTGCAAGTCTGGAAACTTCATCGTACGACAATTGCTTCACTTTACTTTGTTTCAGTTCACAAATATTAATAGGGTAAAATACCATTTTATTTTATAAGTACAAACACAATTAGTGCATGGTCGGTCGCAAACATTAAAACTTTTGTTTGCAGGGTAACAAACATTAAAACTTAATGCATGGTCGGTTAAATTAAATAATTAACAAGTGCAGTTTGATTAATACAAAATAAAAAAATGTATAATGGATTAAGATAAATAACATGATTTTTCCCAGAGTAAATAGCAATAATATGACGGTGGGAAGGAGGATAGGCGGTGACACAGATGAGCGTCATGTTGAACAAAAGGACGTGGACTTATGGAGATCTTGAGACTAGGCTTATTGAGACAGGGGTATTTTTTCTCCCGTTGCAACGCACGAGCATTTTTGCTAGTATTAATAATAAAGCACGGATTGACTACGTGGATTTACCGTGACAATACGCTTCTTCACGTGAGTTTACGCTGAGGTGGTACTATTTTACCTGCAATCTATTATTTTCACCAAAGCCAACCCACCGACTCTCATGGGCCTCGCACGTGTCCGCAACAATTTTCACCAAATCCAACCCACCCACACTCTTGGGCTCGCACGTGTCCGCAACGGCCCAATAGCACAGTCTGAGTCTTTGTCTGAGGAAAAGAATGCAAAAATATTAGTAGCAGAGAAGAGTCGAACTTGTGACCTACCGGCCTATTTCTAGGTCTGTGACCACTAAACTAGCTGATGACTACATTAAATTGGAAGGTCTCATAACTTATACATGCGCCAAACTTGCGTAGCCTAGCGCACGTTGGTGCAAAAAATAAGAGATGGTTCAGATCCGATGACTTGTATATATTTAGTCCCACCTCGCCCCCTTCCTCATAATCCGACTAATTTATATACATATGCAAGTTCAAATCGGTAAGCCACCTCAAGAATCAATAAAAACGTCCGCGAGAATGAACAGACTACTCAATAAGGAGTTCAAAAAAGGAGAAGGAAAATAAAGGAGGATGTTGCTGCATGCCACCAGATTTTTGAGGAGAGGGTATTGAAGGAAAGGAATAAAAGGAATTGAGCCTCTCTTGGGTAATTAAATGAAATGAAGGCGCTGCCAAATTAAAGGAGAAGGGACTTGCCTGCTCGTTTTCAAAACCTTCTAGATTATTCCTGAACCAGTTTTTTTTCTGTTTCTTTTTTGTTTTCTTTTTAATTTTATCCTTTTTCTTTCTCTTCTCCTTTTCTTTTTCAAGTTTTTTAAAAAACTTGCTCAAAAATTCTGATAATTTTGGCGAATCCAAAAATGTCCCCATTTACGAAATTTTGCTCACAAATTAAAAAATCATATTTTGAAAATTGGCTTGCAAATTCCGAAAATGTCCAAGAATTACAAAAAACGTTCACAATTTCTAATTTAGTTCACTAATTTGAAATGTGTTCATGTTTTGATAATTTGTTCTGAATTTCAAAAAAGGTTGTAGGAAATTCAAAATTGTTTGTATTTTTTTGTTCGCAAATTTAAAATATGATTGGATATTTAAAATAATGTTCTTGGTTTCCAAAATTGGCTCAGAAATTCAAAAGATGTTCAGGTTTCCAAATTTTATTGGCAAATTCAAAAATGTTTGATTTCTCAAATAATTGTTCGCATTTTTGAGAAATGTTCTCATTTTAAACGTTTATTCCAGTTTGCGTTTGCAATTTCTTTCCTTTTATGCAAGAAAATGTTTTCATAATTTTGAAAAATGTTCTCGTTTGCAGTTTCTTTCCTGTTTTTTAAAGAAATTTTAAGAGAATCCCAAATAATGTGCATGCTTTCATGAAATGTTTGATGGTTTAAAATTTAGTTCACAATTTTGAAAATGTTCTTTTTCACAAAATATTTACTTTTTCAAAAAGTAATCATGTTCAAATTTTCAAAATTGCTTAAATTGATTCCAACTTATAGTTCATATACACCGGGCTACAATTTTATACACAAATTCCCGGGAATTATAGTGGTCAGCGACCTGGTTCGTGAGTGGGTATTTAGTTTTGGGGATTTTTTTAGCAAACATTAAGTTTAGCCGTTGTCGTTTGTTTCTTTTAGTGTTGGTTGGCCATGGCTAGCACAGCGCGCGCAACCATGAAGTCACGGGTTCGAATTCCAGCACTAGTGTGTTCCTTTCTTCATTGTTTTTCATCTAGCGAAAGCCAGATGTGCCGGCCCAGGTGTGCCAGGCCGGTGCGAAAAAGTCGACTCTTCGACGCAAGGAGCGTCACATAGGAGCGCCCTCTTAGCGCTCGGACGCTGAATAGGTGCTCCCCAGTTAGCACCGAAAACGATTCGTTGCGCGGTACGGTCTGTACCCGAACTGGGCTGCCACTAGCCAGCCCAAACTGGCGCCCAACAGGCCAGCGGCCTCCTAGCTAGGCTGCATCGCTGTGAGAAGCTACCGTCATTGCCCCCAAAACGTTTGGAATTGTGCGTGGAGCGAGAAGCGACGCTAGGAGAGGCGAATCCTATATGACGCCCGCGCGCGTCGTAGAGGCGATGCTTCGCTGAAAGCGTCCCACCCGACTTCCAATTTGGGCCGGCCCACTTTCAACTTCATTGTTTCTTTCTCTTTTATGTTTCTTTTATTTTTTTTCCTTTCCCTGTTTTTATTTATTTTCTTTTCCTTCCCAATTTTTCCTTTTTTCGTGTATTATACAAAAAAATTATTGTCTATTACAAATGTTCATCATATGAAAATGTACATGGTATATTACAAAAAGGTTCACCATGCATTATAAAATTTTAATCGTATATTCAGAATTTGTTCAACAAATACTACACATATTCACTATGTATTTGAATTTTCTTAGCATATATTACAAAAAATGTTCAGTGTCTATTAAAAAATCAATGTATATTACACAAATGCTCAATGCGTATTCAAAAAGTGTTCAACGTACATTACAAAATGTTTAATGCATATTTGAAAATTGTTTAACATACATTAAAAATTCAATGGGTATTTGAATTTCTTTTCAGCATACATATTCATATGTTCAAAATATTGAAAAATAAAACCGAGCAAAAAATGTTGCATTACTGTGAATTGAATGGAACACTGTAGCGGGACATAGTAGCCGCTGTAATCTATGATAGTAGGACTGCAACCAAAAAATTAGGACAAGTTTAAAACCTACAACATGTTTGATGGTGGCATGGACTAGGGGGTACTGACCACGTCGTCTCTCGACCAGTGGGTCAGGCCGAGGACCCCATGGCAGTTCACTAATAGGCCGCTTCGGGCAGCCCATGACATATACGAGGAAGATTCCACAAGACTTGGTGATCAAAACAAGGATCCCTCTCCACTGACGTAGCCGACTAGGACTCTTGTATCCTAGGCCTATGGTATATTATATAAACCGAGGCCAGGCTAGTCGATAGATAATTATGACATTCATCATCATACCCCTAGGGTTTAGAGCAGAACTTTCGATCTCAAGGTAAAATCAACTCTGTACTCGATACATCATCGTCTATATTAACAAGAGCAGGACATAGCGTTTTAATTCCATTAAGAGGGCCCGAACCTGGGTAATTATCGACTCCCTTCTTCCTGTTACCATCGATCCAAGATCCACAGCTCGGAACCCCCTACGCCGATGTATGCCGGATTTCCCTGTGGCAATGATGCTTTCATTGGGAGTTCCGCTGTGAGATCGACGAAGGATCAATGGTTCGCCTGCAGATCAACAGCAATGTCGACATCTTTGTCGTCGGTTCGACTAGTCACCTTGGCTTGACCGAAGACTGCGCTCTGCCTTAGATCGTCATGTTCGGACGAGGGCCTTCATCAATATCAACTCCGATCTCTATCAAGATCATGGAGGAACCACCGATGGACCGCGGGGGCTCAAGTCAACATGCCCCTCGGACGACCGTGCTGTTTTTCTGGACAGCGAACTTGTATTCGCCGCCACTGGCTCCTCGAGTGTTTCTTTAACGATTGCTTCTGTGGAATTGCACGGAGTTGAGCCTAAAACAACCGTGTAAAATTTTGTCACGTTTCGATGGAGGAATCTCCGGTAATCTCCTATTTACCGGAGCCGTGTCGAATCTGGATGGGATTCTGGATGAGTTTAGGGCGAGGGGTCCAGCACCTAGCTCGGACTTCCGTTGTAAAATCCCACGGTTCATTTTCTACAGAATTACCATATCGACAACCCCTCAAAATTTCAGCTCGATCCGACCGTTTATACTTCGGGAAACCTCCGATGGGTGCATCAATTTTTGGGTTTGTTTTCTGCGCGAGAACGAATGTGACCCGGGTTCATCTTTTTTATAAACGGGATTTCAGACATCCTTTTTGAAGGAAGTTTTATATGGGGTATTGTGTTTTGTTCTTAAACACATGCCCACTAATTGCAAAGCTTTTTCCGAGCTAATCTTCACCGTCGCGTCGGTGTCAAACCAGCCTGAAAACGTTGTTCCGCGGCTGCCGACCTGCGCCAGCATTGGCTGCACCGTCGCTCCATCGAGCCGATGACAACCATCTCGGACCATCACCTCGGTGAGGCGACCAAGAGTTCGACATTGTGAAGTACAAATAATAATCAAGACAAGATCGTTGCCGCATGGATTGCACGGGCCGGGCACGCCAGCATCGCCGCACAGTCACTTCTAAAGCCGGCATTAACCGTGTCAGAAGTTTCGACTTGCATGGCATCACCGCGTCGTTGCTTCTTCAAACTGGTGTCCACCATGCCGACCTGCTTCGGCACATTGGTTGGTATGGCGGCTGCAACGTCAACATACTGACCTGCTCTGTCACCTCGGCTGGACCGGGGGCTTTGCCATCTCTTCATCAACCTACTTCGGGGACTTCGGCGTCGCCAGCCGATCAGCTTCGTCATGTTAGCTGGACTGGGGGCTTCACCTCGCTGCATCGATCGTGCTTCATTGCCACTTCGTCAAGCTGAGCTTCTCGCTCGACCACCTCGGGCTTGGGCCCTGGGATCTCGGCTAGGCCGAGGACTACGTCTTCGTCCCGTCACAAGCCCGAACCACGTCATCAACACCGAGCACATTAAACAGCTAAGTCGCTTTGATACTCAAAGTTCTTCCAATCTTTTAATTTTTGTTCGGCTCGACCAAGCGTTATCTTTGTGTTAAACAAAAAACTTAGTTTGTTAAAAATGCTATTTGTTAAAAACACTTCTCTTACCCAAGCTAACGTGGGGCTCTTAAATTTATATGAGCCATTTTATAATAATTGTTGCAAAGTCTTTTTCTATCACTTCTTTTTTCGACGCAAGTGTGTGGTCAATAGCCGGGTAGCCTGGTTTCTCTCTCAAGCCGCTCGAGTTTAGTTTGCTAAACTGGCCTGACGAGAAGCACTACGCCTTCGGGATAGCAGGTTGAAGCCAAAGGCTGACTGATACGTCTCTGTCGTATCTATAATTTTTGATTGTTCCATGCCAATATTCTACAACTTTCATATACTTTTGGCAACTTTTTATACTATTTTTGGGACTAACATATTGATCCAGTGCCCAGTGCCAGTTCTTGTTTGTTGCATGTTTTTGTTTCGCAGAATATCCATATCAAACGGAGTCCAAACGGGATAAAAACTGACGGAGATTTTTTTTTGGAATATATATGATTTTTGGGAAGAAAAATCCACGCGATACGATGCCCGAGGGGGCCACGAGGCAGGGGCGCGCCCCTGACCCTCGTGGCCACCCGTAAGGCGGTTGGTGCCCTTCTTTCGCTGCAAGAAAGCTAATATCCGGATAGAGATCGTGTTAAAATTTCAGCCCAATCAGAGTTGCGGATCTCCGGGAATATAAAAAACGGTGAAAGGGTGGAATGTGAGAACGCAGAAACAGAGAGAGACAGAGAGACAGATCCAATCTTGGAGGGGCTCTCGCCCCTCCCACGCCATGGGGGCCAAGTACCAGAGGGGAAACCCTTCTCCCATCTATGGAGGATGTCAAGGAAGAAGAAGACAAAGGGGCCCCATTCTCCCCTTCTCTTCCGTTGGCGCCGGAATGCTGTCGTGGCCATCATCATCACCGCAATCTTCACCAACAACTTCACCGTCATCATCACCAACTCTTCCCCCCTCTATGCAGCGGTGTAACCTCTCTCATACTCGCTGTAATCTCTACTTAAACATGGTGCTCAACGCTATATATTATTTCCCAATGATGTATGGCTATCCTATGATGTTTGAGTAGATCTGTTTTGTCCTATGGGCTATTTGATGATCAAGATTGGTTTGAGTTGCATGTTTTATTATTGGTGCTGTCCTATGGTGCTCTCCATGTCGCGCAAGCGTGAGGGATCCCCGCTGTAGGGTGTTGCAATACGTTCATGATTCGCTTATAGTGGGTTGCGTGAGTGACTGAAACACAAACCCGACTAAGGGGGTTGTTGCGTATGGGATAAAGAGGACTTGATGCTTTAATGCTATGGTTGGGTTTTACCTTAATGATCTTTAGTAGTTGCGGATGCTTGCTAGAGTTCCAATCATAAGTGCATATGATCTAAGTAGAGAAAGTATGCTAGCTTATGCCTCTCCCTCATATAAAATTGCAATAATGATTACCGGTCTAGTTATCGATTGCCTAGGGACAAATAACTTTCTCGTAACAAAAAGCTCTTTACTAAAACTAACTTAGTTGTGTCTTTATCTAAACAGCCCCTACTTTTATTTACGTGCTCTTTATTATCTTGCAAACCTATCCAACAACACCTACAAAGTACTTCTAGTTTCATACTTGTTCTAGGTAAAGCGAACATCAAGCGTGCGTAGAGTTGTATCGGTGGTCGATAGAACTTGAGGGAATATTTGTTCTGCCTTTAGCTCCTCGTTGGGTTCGACACTCTTACTTATCGAAAACTGTTGCGATCCCCTATACTTGTGGGTTATCAAGACCTTTTTCTGGCGCCGTTGCCGGGGAGCAATAGCGTGGGGTGAATATTCTCGTGTGTGCTTGTTTGCTTTATCACTAAGTAATTTTTATTTGATGTTCTTAGTTGTTTTCTATCTTTAGTTATGGGTAGGAAACGCAAAATACCAAAGAAATTAGTTGTACCTACTAAACCAATGGTTGAAGAACCACTCAAAATCTATCACACTGCTGAAGCTTATTACTTGGATCATCTTCGATCCCTTTGTGCTCGTGCTGAAACCCCAACTAGCATAGTTGAGGGCAAATCTTTAGATGAGCATGCTTGTTATGTGCGACACCGAATATCTGAAAAAGGGAAAATTTTATTGGGTCAAATTCATTGTTTGCAATGTTATGCTTGGAATTTATGCGAAATATATGATATTACTTATTGTTCTGAAAACCCTAAGAAACACCTTCCCTATCAATGTGAGTTTAGTGATAATGGAATCGTATCTTCGTATGCTAAGGGTCTTTATAGTTACTATGATGTTCAACAAATTGAAGAATTTGTTGCTTTTAAGGGTGCTTATGAAATTGCTTCTTTGATTGAAACGTATGATGCTACTCTTTACAAATCTGAAAATTTTGACATACTTAAATATTGCTATGATAATTATGCTTCTAATGCATATGTTGAACCATATATTGAGGACTACCCCACTGTCCAAGAAGAGACTAATATTTTACAGGAGTCTATGGAACAAGAAATTAATGAAACTGTGAGCTTATTGGATAAAAAAGATGAGGAGGAGAGCGAAGAACAAAAGGAGGAAGAGCGGATTAGCTACCCGTGCCCACCTTCTAATGAGAGTAACTCTTCAACTCATACATTGTTTAATTTTCCTTCATGCTTACTGAAGGATGATTGCTATGATGATTGTTATGATCCCGTTGATTCTTTTGAAATATCCCTTTTTGATGATGCTTGCTATGCTTGTGGCCAAGATGCCAATATGAATTATGCTTATGGAGATGAACTTGCTATAGTTCCTTATGTTAAACATGAAATTGTTGCTATTGCACCCACACATGATAGTCCTATTATCTTTTTGAATTCTCCCGACTACACTATATCGAAGAAGTTTGCCCTTATTAAGGATTATATTGATGGGTTGCCTTTTACTGTTGCACATGATGATTTGATAGATATAATATGCATGTGCTTGCGTCTCCTACTTGCAATTATTATGAGAGAGGAACTACATCTCCGCCTCTTTATGTTTCCAATACAACAAAATTGCAAGAAACTGTTTATACTATGCATTGGCCTTTACTTTGTGTGCATGAATTGTTCTTTTATGACATGCTTATGCATAGGAAGAGAGTTAGACTTCGTCATTGCATGATACATGTTACTTTGTGCTCACTACTAAATTACAAATCATTGTTAATTAAAATTGGCTTTGATATACCTTGGGATCCGGGTGGATCCATTACTTGAGCACTATATGCCTAGCTTAATGGCTTTAAAGAAAGCGCTGCCAGGGAGACAACCCGGAAGTTTTAGAGAGTCATTTATTTCTGTTGAGTGCTTTTATATAGTTTATTTAAAAACAACAAAAATAAATAGGGGAACCCAAAACCTTTTCAAAAAAGGAAAGTGAAAGCGAGAGAGACAAGCATTGTTGAAGTGGGAGCTAGCCTTGAACTTTGTTCATGCTCACGAAAACTTTGTGAATCTTGATTACAGAAACTTTTCAACAAAAATAATTATACCCTTGTACGATTCCATTGTATTATAAAAATAATGTGCCAAGGTTTGCCTTTAGGATGTTTACTTTGCTTGTTGGTTTGTACGGTGCAGGACATAAACTTTGTCTGTAGTGCGCGATTTTACATTTTTAGTTGGAACGTCAAACGGTTCTGATTATTTTCGCACTGTCTTCCTATAGAAATTGTTTATTTTTCCTAGTTTTGGTAGATTTTTCAAGTATCATAAGTATGGTGAATGTTCATATTGTTCTGTTTTAGACAGATTCTATTTTTGATGCATAGTTTGCTTGTTTTGATGAAACTATCGATTTATATCAGTGGATTAAGCCATGGAAAAGTTATATTACAATAGACACAATGCGAAAACAAAATATGAATTGGTTTTCAATAGTACTTAGAGTAGTGATTTGCTTTATTATACTAACGGATCTTATCGAGTTTTCTGTTGAAGTTTTGTGCGGATGAAGTGTTCGATGATCGAGAAGGTCTTGATGTGAGAAGAAGGAAGAGAGGCAAGAGCTCAAGCTTGGGGATGCCCGAGGCACCCCAAGTAAATATTCAAGGAGACTCAGGCGTCTAAGCTTGGGGATGCCCCGGAAGGCATCCCCTCTTTCTTCAACAAGTATCGGTATATTTTCGGATTCGTTTCGTTCATGTGATATGTCCAATCTTGGAGCGTCTTTTGCATTTAGTTTTCACTTTTCTTTTATGCACCATGCTGGTATGAGGTAGTCCTTGGTTGATTTATAGAATTCTCTATGCACTTCACTTATATCTTTTGAGTATGGATTTATAGAATGCTTCATGTGCTTCACTTATATCATTTGAAGTTTGGATTGCCTGTTTCTCTTTACATAGAAAACCGCCATTTGTAGAATGCTCTTTTGCTTCACTTATATTTGTTAGAGCACGTGCATATCTTTTGTAGAAAGAATTAAACTCTCTTGCTTCACTTATATCTATTTAGAGAGATGACGGGAATTGGTCATTCACATGGTTAGTCATAAATCCTACATAAAACTTGTAGATAACTGAATATGATATGTTTGATTCCTTGCAATAGTTTTGCGATATAAAGATGGTGATATTAGAGTCATGCTAGTGGGTAGTTGTGGATTAGTAGAAATACTTGTGTTGAGGTTTGTGATTCCTGTAGCATGCACGTATGGTGAACCGTTATGTAACAAAGTCGGAGCATGAGGTATTTATTGATTGTCTTCCTTATGAGTGGCGGTCGGGGACGAGCGATGGTCTTTTCCTACCAATCTATCCCCCTAGGGGCATGCGTAGTAGTACTTTGCTTCGAGGGCTAATAAACTTTTGCAATAAGTATGTGAGTTCTTTATGACTAATGTTGAGTCCATGGATTATACGCACTCTCACCCTTCCATCATTGCTAGCTTCTCTAGTATCGTGCAACTTTCGCCGGTACCATAAACCCACCATATACCTTCCTCAAAACAACCACCATACCTACCTATCATGGCATTTCCATAGCCATTCTGAGATATATTGCCTTGCAACTTCCATCATCATATACATGACTTGAGCATCATTGTCATATTGCTTTGCATGATCGTAAGATAGCTAGCATGATGTTTTCATGGCTTGTCCGTTTTTTGATGTCATTGCTATGCTAGATCGTTGCACATCCCGGTACACTGCCGGAGGCATTCATATAGAGTCATATCTTTGTTCTAGTATCGAGTTCTAATATCGAGTTTTAAGTAAATAAAAGTGTGATGACAATCATTATTAGAGCATTGACCCAGTGAGGAAAGGATGATGGAGACTATGATTCCCCCACAAGTTGGGATGAGACTCCAGACGAAAAAAAGAGAAAGGCCAAAAAAAAGAGAAGGCCCGAAAAAAAAATGAGAGAAAAAGAGAGAAGGGGCAATGTTACTATCCTTTTACCACACTTGTACTCCAGAGTAGCACCATGTTCTTCATATAGAGAGTCTCTTGAGTTATCACTTTCATATACTAGTAGGAATTTTCATTATAGAACTTGGCTTATATATTACGATGATGGGCTTCCTCAAATGCCCGAGGTCTTCATGAGCAAGCAAGTTGGATGCACACCCACTTAGTTTCAGTTTGAGCTTTCATATACTTATAGCTCTTAGTGCATCCGTTGCATGGCAATCCCTACTCACGCACATCGATATCTATTGATGGGCATCTCCATAGCCCGTTGATACGCCTAGTTGATGTGAGACTATCTTCTCCTTTTTGTCTTCTCCACAACCACCATTCTATTCCACCTATAGTGCTATGTCCATGGCTCACGCTCATGTATTGCATGAAAGTTGAAAAGGTTTGAGAACGTCAAAAGTATGAAACAATTGCTTGGCTTGTCATCGGGGTTGTGCATGATGTGAATATTTTGTGTGGTGAAGATGGAGCATAGCCAGACTATATGATTTTGTAGGGATAACTTTCTTTGGCCTTGTTATTTTGAAAAGACATGATTGCTTTATTAGTGGGCTTGAAGTATTATTGTTTTTATGTCAAATGATAGAATATTTCTTTGAATCACTCGTATCTTAATATTCACGCCATGATTAGATATGTGATCAAGATTATGCTAGGTAGCATTCCACATCAAAATTATCTTTTTATCATTTACCTACTTGAGGACGAGCAGGAATTAAGCTTGGGGATGCTGATACATCTCTGTCGTATCTATAATTTTTGATTGTTCCATGCCAATATTCTACAACTTTCATATACTTTTGGCAACTTTTTATACTATTTTTGGGACTAACATATTGATCTAGTGCCCAGTGCCAGTTCCTGTTTGTTGCATGTTTTTGTTTCGCAGAATATCCACATCAAACGGAGTCCAAACGGGATAAAAACCGACGGAGATTTTTTTGGAATATATATGATTTTTGGGAAGAAAAATCCACGCGAGACGATGCCCGAGGGGGCCACGAGGCAGGGGGCGCGCCCCTGACCCTCGTGGCCACCCCGTAAGGCGGTTGGTGCCCTTCTTTCGCCGCAAGAAAGCTAATATCCGGATAGAGACCGTGTTAAAATTTCAGCCCAATCAGTGTTAAAGATCTCCGGGAATATAAAAAACGGTGAAAGGGTGGAATCTGAGAATGCGGAAACAGAGAGAGACAGAGAGACAGATCCAATCTCGGAGGGGCTCTCGACCCTCCCACGCCATGGAGGCCAAGGACCAGAGGGGAAACCCTTCTCCCATCTAGGGAGGAGGTCAAGGAAGAAGAAGACGAAGGGGCCCCCTCTCCCCTTCTCTTCTGGTGGCGCCGGAACGCTGCCGTGGCCATCATCATCACCGCAATCTTCACCAACAACTTCACCGTCATCATCACCAACTCTTCCCTCCTCTATGCAGCGGTGTAACCTCTCTCATACTCGCTGTAATCTCTACTTAAACATGGTGCTCAATGCTATATATTATTTCCCAATGATGTATGGCTATCCTATGATGTTTGAGTAGATCTGTTTTGTCCTATGGGCTATTTGATGATCAAGATTGGTTTGAGTTGCATGTTTTATTATTGGTGCTGTCCTATGGTGCTCTCCGTGTCGCGCAAGCGTGAGGGATCCTCGCTGTAGGGTGTTGCAATACGTTCATGATTCGCTTATAGTGGGTTGCGTGAGTGACTGAAACACAAACCCGACTAAGGGAGTTGTTGCGTATGGGATAAAGAGGACTTGATGCTTTAATGCTATGGTTGGGTTTTACCTTAATGATCTTTAGTAGTTGCGTATGCTTGCTAGAGTTCCAATCATAAGTGCATATGATCCAAGTAGGGAAAGTATGTTAGCTTATGCCTCTCCCTCATATAAAATTGCAATAATGATTACCGGTCTAGTTATCGATTGCCTAGGGACAAATAACTTTCTCGTAACAAAAACCTCTTTACTAAAACTAACTTAGTTGTGTCCTTATCTAAACAGACCCTACTCTTTATTTACGTGCTCTTTATTATCTTGCAAACCTATCCAAAAACACCCACAAAGTACTTCTAGTTTCATACTTGTTCTAGGTAAAGCGAATATCAAGTGTGCGTAGAGTTGTATCGGTGGTCGATAGAACTTGAGGGAATATTTGTTCGCCTTTAGCTCCTCGTTGGTTTTGACACTCTTACTTATCGAAAACTATTGCGATCCCCTATACTTGTGGGTTATCACTGACCCGTTCGAAGTCTGGAGATCGGATGTGTCATGTTAAAGCACGACGAAAGCATAAACTAGTTTTAAGACCAATGTTCAGATTGACACAAAAAAACTTGATTTAATGTAGACGTAAAATTTTACTAAAGTGTTTCGGTTTTCCGAACTTATGTCATCTTTAACCTATTTGTATGTTTTTCTTTAAGGGGGAGGGATATCCTCCTGACTGAGGTGCCCTACGTAATAATTTAGCTTGGGAAATCTTTTCCGGACGTAGCTCGGCATCTTTCCTACTGACCTGCACATCAGCGTTGACAAAACACAGGTCATATCTGGACTAGTTCCCGAGCAGTGCAATGCCAGACGCCTTTAAAGCATCGGCAATATTAACGGGGGGCTGAGACTACAGCCGAACCCACCAAAATCCAAGGTACTCCATGGAGTCCTCGAGAAAATGTTCTTGGATATTGCTTTATGTGCATCGGTTTCAAATTGTGTCTTCGGTCAATAGTTGGGTTGCCCAGCTCCTATGCTTGCCTCTTACATTCCGCTTTGTTCAGCTACGTGTGCAAAGGGAGAACCACTACGATTGTGCTTTCAGCTCGAATGGTTAAGCGCCTTAGTGGAGAAAGTCGAAAACTGACTATCACAATGGGCGTAAACTGGTCAGCGATCTGATGACTGTGTCAAACTAAAGATTGATAAAGGTCACCCCATGTTAAACGATGGGCCTTTCATAAAATTGGCCGAAGTGTTAATGGCCTGACCTCGGCTGACGCCGAACACTAACCGGGGGCTAGTAACTAGCCTCCCAACTTTAAGCTCCTATGACTAAGTCAATGTTATAAAGCTTGCATATCTGATTTCCTCGTTTCCACTAAGGCAACCGCCTCCGGGCACCGAGACTGTTGGGAATCGTTGCATGGAAAACAAAAATTTTCTACGCACACACAATGATATATCCATGGAGACGCATAGCAAAGAGGGGAAGAGTGTGTCTACATACCCTCGTAGACCGTAAGCGGAAGCATTTCACAACGTGGTTGATGTAGTCGAACTTGTTCGCGCTTCAACCGATCAAGTACTGAATGCACGGCACTTCCGTATTCTGCACACGTTCAGCTCGGTGACGTCCCTCGCCTTCTTGATCCAGCAAGACGTCGAGGTAGTAGATGAATTCCGTCAGCACGACGGCGTGATGACGGTGATGATGAAGTGATCTCCGCAGGGCTTCGCCTAAGCACTACGAAAATATGAACGGGGTTGTAAACGATGGAGGGGGCGCCGCACACGGCTAGGCAATTGTCTGGGGTGTGCTAGGGTGCCCCCCACATATATATAGGTGAGAGGAAGAGAGGATCAGCCATAGAAGGTGCCCAAGTAGGAGGAATCCTACTTGGAGTCCCTCCCAAGCCGCGCGCCCCCTGCCATATATAACCGAGGGGGAAGGAAAGAGAGGGGAGAGGGAAGGAAGTGGGAATCCTAATCCACAATTTCCTTTCCCTTCTCCCCTTTCCTTCCCCTCCTTAGGCCAGCCCATATGGGGGCAGCACCAGCGCCTTGTGGCTGGTGTGTTTCCCCTCTTGGCCCATAAGACCCATATCTTTTGCCGGGGGTACCCGGAACCCCATCCGGTGACCCGATAAGTACCCGATACCCCCGAAACACTTCTGGTGTCCGAATACCATTGTCCTATATATCAATTTTTACCTCTCGATTGAGACTCCTCGTCATGTCCGTGATCTCTTCCGGGACTCCAAACAACATCCGATCACCAAATCACATAACTCATATAATATTATATCGCCATCGAATGTTAAACGTGCGGACCCTAGGGTTCGAGAACTATATAGACATGACGGAGACACCTCTCCGGTCAATAACCAATAGCGAAACCTAGATGCCCATATTGGCTCGTACATATTCTACAAAGATCTTTATCGGTCGAACCATTATGACAACATATGTAATTCCCTTTGTCCATCGGTATGTTACTTGCTCGAGATTCGATCGTCGGTATCTTCATACCTAGTTCAATCTTGTTACCGGCAAGTATCTTTACTCATTCCGTAATACATCACCTTGTGATAAACTCCTTAGTCTCTTTCTTGCAAGCTGATGATGTGTATTATCGAGAGGGCCCAGAGATACCTCTCCGATACTCGGAGTGACAAATCCTAATCTCGATCTACGCCAACTCAACAAACACCTTTGGTGATACCTGTAGAGCATATTTATAATCACCCAATTATGTTTTGACGTTTGATAGCACACAAGGCATTCCTCCAATATCCGGGAGTTGCATAATCTCATAGTCGAAGGAATATGTATTTGACATTAAGAAAGCAATAGCAATAAAATTGAACGATCATAATGCTAAGCTAACGGATGGGTCTTGTCCATCACATCATTCTCCTAATGATGTGATCTCGTTATCAAATGACAACTCATGTCAATGGTTAGGAAACCTTAACCATCTATGATCAACGAGCTAGTCTAGTAGAGGCTCACTAGGGACACAATGTTTGTTTATGTATTCACACATGTATTAAAGTTTTCGATCAATACAATTCTAGCATGAATAACAAACATTTATCATTAATCAGGAAATATAAAACATCAATTTTATTATTGCCTCTAGGGCATATTTCCTTCAGAGACGTCGACTAAGGGTTGTCTTGTTACTATGAAAACACCCTGTGTAGCATCTACAAAAGGGGTAGAAGCCGACAATGGGCCACTTTCAAATGATAAACGACCGCAATGGAGTCAAAATAAACATATATCATCACCGTTGGTATTTATTATACAAGCGCTGCCTTCCGTAATCATCGTTATAAAGCCATAAATATGCATTAAATTTGCCTTAAGATTTTGGCCAAGCTGGGTTGCCTGGCTCCTGTGCTTACCCCCTACGCTCCCAATAGTTTGGCTAGGGGGTAAAGGGAGCACCTCTGTGATTGTTACTTCCGGGTCATCCGGGTTGGCACCTCAGACTGGATGAAATCGAAAGCTAGCCATCTTAAAAATATAATTGGTCGGCAACGACGAAAAGTGAAAATTTAGGTTCACTAAAGACCACAGAGTTCGGGAACTTTCCCCAAACTAAATCCTCAATATTTTCCTCACACATTGATCAGAGTTGAGGTTTCACGATCATGGTCAACATGATAGCCTGGGAAAGGAAACTTATAAAGGAACTATTTTTCTCAGAAGATGTTTCTTACGTTAAAAAGTAATATAACATATCTCTCCACGTACCTTTGTTTATAAAACCATATGGCCAGATTGCCTTGTTTACCATAAATCTTTGCCCTGATAAAGGCTTTATAAAGTAGGACAAACACTCCCCGGCTACTGGCCGAGGACGTTGAAGCCCATCGTCGGTCAACAAAGTTTTATACAATGCGGATCCGAGCATTAATGATGCAAAGTACTTGGATACATAGAATCATCTCTACTCCTAAAGTCTGAGTTGGTGAATAGTCTCTACGGTTTATTTTCGCTAGTTTTTTTCGTCCCCTCCCCCACCCCACCGATTTAGTTTCGCGTCACCTTCTCACACAATGAAAAAAATATGAACGGATTAGAACTTTTCATGCTGGAGCAAATTATTTAGTAATATCTTTATGTGAAAGAATCAATCACGATTAACCTTTAAAGATCAAATCTAAGTTAATTAACCTTATCTTAAATTGCTCAATACATTAATTAGGAAACAAAATAATGGATTTTAAGAAAATCTCTACTCCTTGTGTCACCCCTCTGCTGGTTTTATTGTCGGACAACCGATAGACAAAACCGAGAGAAAAATCCACACGCACTCCCTCCCTCAATCCCTCGCTAGCCCTACCTCGGGCCAGTTCTTTTAGGTGATTCTCCCAGAATCGCCCCCCTTCCCAGCTTCTCATAGAATTGTCACTTCATATATTTTTTACAATCCTAGCTAATTAGACCTTAACTAGATAGGATTGTAAAAAAAATATAGTGGCGATTCTGGGAGAGGGGGCCGATTCTGGCCGCCGCACGCCAATCCTCACCGTCCTCCTACTCAAAGACATCACAGTCGCCTCCCCTCCTCCGTGATTCAGCCATGTCCACCACCGATGCACTCCTCTCCATCGCCACGACCAGCCTTCACATCCACGTTGTCGTTTCTCAACCTCCAATGATCTCCTCTGGGATGGATCTGTCCATGTCGCTAAATCGACGCAGGGGGCCTCCACCGTCGCCATTCTTCTTCCTCCCTGATCTCCCGTTGTTGGATCTGGTCATGGACACAAGCGACGTAGCTTCCCCGCCCACCACTGACGACGCCAGCGAGGTGGCCACAGTGGTCGCTACCGGATCCATGGATGAGCTCACCCCGGCCTTCTCCTTGTTTTATTCCACGGCCGGGTCTCACCGCGGATCCATGGAGGACTAGTGCTATCTAGCTACGCAATCCCATCTAAGGCAAAGCATCTACAATATTTTGTATGAGTCAATTTTATACAGAATACTTCTAGGAGGAAGTAATGTATGAGTTTTCTTTTAACTTCCTTGCTCTTGCTTACTCCAGTATCTTTTTGTTGACAAATGAATCAACCGACATTCCCCTGCAGATGGCATCCCACACTTTATTTTTCTGAATCGGGCATATGAAAGGAATTTTTTAAATACTAATACACAGATTTCTCTTAACCCCTTCTGTAATTTTAGCTTGTGTGTCTTGATTGGTGAAAAAATATTATGTCCTCCTACACTGTACTTTCCCGAAACATGCATATGAAAGGAATCTCTCAAATACTAAAACACGGATTTCTCTTTACCCGTTCTGTAGTTTTAGCTTTTAAGAACTATCTAAACCAGCAAGGTAAAATTTTAGGCAAGCTAAAGTTGTTGCTTCTCAAGAATGTGCTATTTTGCAAATCCAAAGTCCAGTTAGAAAAGATAAAATGTTTTACGGGGTTATTGGAATGGACTAAGTTATCTTTTTATGTCAATAGTCTTAGATGATTTCCATTTGTTTTACAATCATTTGGATTTTTTGCATAGTATGTGCACGCTTGATAGGAATAACTAGCTCTTAGATAATTCTTGGTGAAGCATGCCAGCACGACGGCCATTCCTCGTGTAAATAACTGAATTCGACATTTGCGATGTATTCTATGAGCATGCGAGTATAGTTATGCTACCCATTGTCTAAATGGAGGGCAAATCTTCTTTTTGATTCTCGGAGAATTAAATATACTATTGAGACATTCACAAAAGGGCGTGCCTGATGCAAGGATGTACTTGAGCCCTGGTATGTCGATGTAGACGCACGGCTCACCACCCTCACCTGGGTGGGGAGCAACGCCAGGTGGGCGACAGTCGCCGCGTATTGCTCTTGCTTCCTGAAGCTCCTGAGATACCTTGGTGATGAACTCCTGAGCGCCGGGCGCTCCTTGCACAGTGTCCTCCTGAGGGAGATGTGTCGCGAAGCACGCCTCCAAGTGGTGCCCGAGCGCCTCCCTCGCGGCGTTGGCAAGGTCTGAGGCCCTCTAGAAGAGAGCCCCCGAGCCCTGCCCGAGGAGGGCGCCGGGCGCCTTCCTATGCGATAGAGGGAGGCACCCCAGGTGTGGGCGCTCATCCTGACGATGTACCCCTTGCGGCGCTGCCCTCCCGAGGTCCGGCACGGAGTAGCTGCTTCTTCTTCTTCTTGGGGACGACCTTAAGAGGGTACCGAGATGCGTTGTTGTCGGGGCCTTTGATTGATGCTGCTTGGAAGGCGCGCTTGAGGGAGCACACCGCGTCTCTTTCTTCACAGGGGACTGTGATGATCCTGCCGCTCCCTGGCATCTTGAGGACGTTGTAGCCGTGGTGGGTTACCGCCATGAACTTAGCCAAGGCTGGATACCTGAGGATGGCATTGTACGGTAGACGGATGTGGGTGACGTCGAAGTCGATGAGCTCAGTGCGGTAGTTGTTGCGTTCTCCAAAGGTGATTGGGAGGTGGACCTGACCTATCGGTGTGGTGGAGCTGTTGGTCACTCCTGAGAAGGGCTTAGTGGGCTAAAGCTGATCGTATGGCACTTGAAGGTTGTCAAACATCTCGACAGACAGGACATTGAGCCCTGCGCCGCCGTCAATGAGGGTCTTGGTGACTTGCACGTTGCTGATGATGGATGAACAAAGCATTGGGAGAGCACCAGTGGTAGCCGTGCACTTGAGCTGATCTGCCGAACTGAAAGTGATGGCACACTTGGACCACCTGAGCGGGCGAGTGGCCTCGAGCTTGGGGAGGACCGCATTCACCTCGCGAGCAAACTACTTGAAGATACACTGTGAGGCTGGGGCTTGAGATCTGCCCAAGATGCAGGCAATAGCACGCGGTTCCTGGAAGCCCCCAGCCCCGTCGTCTTGATGGTGGTCGTCGTTCCTTCTTGGTGGTGGCGGCACAGGAGGAAGACCGGGTTGCCCTGAGGGCGATCCTCGCGAGGCTGATCTTGCCAGCGGTCCTCACGAGGCCGGTCGCGCCACTCCTGGCGCGGGCCATATGGTCATCCCAACATCCTTCGCCACGTCCTCCTCCTCGTCCGTAGCCTCGGTCGTTGCACTCGGGGCGTCGATTGAAGCGTCCATCGTGAATGGCCCTGAGCTCTTGACAATCGTTGGTGTTGTGGCTGTGCACGTTGTGGAAGGCGCAGAAAGGTCGGCTGCCCTTGGATGACTCAGGCTGCTCCCTGCCGCGCTTCGTGTCCGGCTCTGCCGCTAGCATAGCGACTCCCTTGCACTTCATGTCCTTGGCCTTGGATTTCTTCTCCTCCGGGTCGGCAGCTGGGAGCTCGAGGAGGGAAAGGCGCCCTTCCTCAGCCCTTGCGCACTTGGTCACCAGGTTGAACAGCTCCAGGAATGTGCACAGCTCCTCGTGCATGGCGAGCTCCTCCTTCATCTTGACGTCGCGGACGCTGTCGGAGAACACAGAGATGATGGCCTCGTCCGTCACCTTGGGGATCTTGAGGCGGACGTTGTTGAAGCGCTGGATGTACTTCTGGAGGGTCTCTCTTGGTTGTTGCTTGACGCGGCGCAGGTCTCCCGCGGCCGGGGGGGCGGTCGCGAGTGCCCTGGAAGTTGGCGTCGAAGCGGTCACGCATTTCGTTCCAGGAAGAGATGGAGCCTGGAGGCAGGTTCAGGAGCCACGAGCGTGCGCCATCCTTGAGAGCCATAGGGAACCAGTTCGACATGACTTTTCTCGTCGCCGTTGGCCGCCTCGATGCCCAGCTCGTAGAGCTGCAAGAACTCTGCGGGGTCGGGGGTGCCGTCGCAGTGAGGAGGCAGACCCGGCTTGAACTTGCCCGACTAGGCGACGCTACACAGCTCGGGGGTGAAGGCGCGGTAGCCGGCCGTGGTCACTGGGACCCGCCGTGGAGGTGGAGCCTGGTCTTGGCGCCCGCGCGCACCACGGCAAGCGGCGCATGGCCCTGCCGCGGCAAGCGATCTTGACGTGGCAAGCGATCCTGACGCGGCGGTGCGGTGAATGGTGGAGTGTTCTCTTGCGGTTGAGGGACTTCTTGACAGCTTCTTTCTTCACGCACGGGCGCTTGGCGTGGCAGGTCGCGCCACGGAGCTGCGCGCCTTGGCGCCAGGGTGCCGTCTTGGTGCAGGGGTGGTGGAGGTGCTGCGTGAGCTACGTCGCCCGTAGCTGGCGGTGGACGAGGTAGCGAGAGGGACGGTGCAGGGGAGCCCCTGCGGTGCTGACGAGCTCGACGATGCGGTCCAGCCAGTCCTCATAGAGGTCGTCGACTGGGCGGTAACGCAGGAGCTCGCGCGCCATGAGTAGCGCGGCCAGCGTGTCCGTGGGAGCGTGACGAGCGTGAGACGAGGAACCGGCGGGGGTCAGCGATGGAGTGGCGGTGCGGCCGTCCCACCGCACCGAGGGGTGCAACGAGGATGCTCGCTGTTCGTTCCCCGCCGGGTCGGTGGCGGCGTTGGCGGCGGGTGACGGAGAATGACGGGGAGGCCCGCCGACAGGAGCCGTCTGGGCGACGCGGGCGGCAAGGGCGACCCGAGCGTCCGACATGGTTGCGACGAAGCGGTGGAACACGGAGCGAGGGAAGGAAAGCTTCGGCGCCCCCCTACCTGGCGCGCCAAATGTCGGATTTCGGGTTCCGGCAAAACCCTTAAGGTTCGAACACTGGAGTGTGCGTGAAGACCCCCCCTACCAATTCACACCCACAACCTCGCCACGATCTCTAAGGCTAACTCGACGAACTCGCAACACGAGGGACACAAGATTTACACTAGTCCGTGTTGGGGAATGTAGTAATTTCAAAAAAATTCCTACGCACACGCAAGATCATGGTGATGCATAGCAACAAGTGGGGAGAGTGTTGTCCACGTACCCTCGTAGACCGAAAGCGGAAGCGTTAGCACAACGCGGTTGATGTAGTTGTACGTCTTCACGATCCGACCGATCAAGTACCGAACGTACGACACCTCCGAGTTCAGCACACATTCAGCCCAATGACGTCCCTCGAACTCCGATCTAGCCGAGTGTCGGGGGAGATTTTCGTCAGCACGACGGTGTGGTGACGATGTTGATGTTCTACCGACGCAGGGCTTTGCCTAAGCACCGCTACAGTATTATCGAGGTGGACTATGGTGGAGGGGGGCACCGCGCACGGCTAAGAGATCAATGATCAATTGTTGTCGCTATGGGGTGCCCCTGCCCCCGTATATAAAGGAGCAAGGGGGGGGGGGTGCAGCCGGCCATAGGAGGAGGCGCGCAGGAGGAGTCCTACTCCCACCGGGAGTAGGGCTTCCCTCCTTTTTCCTAGTTGGATTAGGACTTGGGGGGAAGGAGTGGAGGAGAAGGAAGGAAGGGGGGCGCCGCCCCCCTCTCCTTGTCCTATTCAGACTAGGGGGGGAGGGGCGCGCAGCCAACCCTTGCCTCCTCTCATCTCTTCCACCTAGGCTCACTAAGGCCCATTTGATTCCCGGGGGGTTCCGGTAACCTCCCGGTACTTCGGTAAAATCCCGATTTTACCCGGAACACTTCCGATATCCAAACATAGGCTTCCAATATATCAATCTTCATGTCTCGACCATTTCGAGACTCCTCGTCATGTCCGTGATCACATCCGGGACTCCGAACAACCTTCGGTACATCAAAACATATAAACTCATAATATAACTGGCATCGTAACGTTAAGCGTGCGGACCCTACGGGTTCGAGAACTATGTAGACATGACCGAGACAAGTCACCGGTCAATAACCAATAGCGGAACCTGGATGCTCATATTGGCTCCTACATATTCTACGAAGATCTTTTTCGGTCAGACCGCATAACAACATACGTTGTTCCCTTTGTCATCGGTATGTTACTTGCCCGAGATTCGATCATCGGTATCTCAATACCTAGTTCAATCTCGTTACTAGCAATTCTCTTTACTCGTTCCGTAATACATCATCCCGCAACTAACTCATTAGTTGCAATGCTTGCAAGGCTTAAGTGATGTGCATTACCGAGAGGGCCCAGAGATACCTCTCCGACAATCGGAGTGACAAATCCTAATCTCGAAATACGCCAACCCAACAAGTACCACATATGTCATCCACATATGTCATCCACATATAATATCATAAATGCTACAGAGCTCCCACTCACTTTCTTGTAAATACAGGCTTCTCCAAAAGTCTGTATAAAACCAAATGCTTTGATCACACTATCAAAGCATTTATTCCAACTCCGAGAGGCTTGCACCAGTCCATAAATGGATCGCTGGAGCTTGCACACATTTATTTAGCTCCCTTTGGATCGACAAAACCTTCCGGTTGCATCATATACAACTCTTCTTCTAGAAATCCATTCAAAAATGCAGTTTTGACATCCATCTGCCATATTTCATAATCATAAAACGCGGCAATTGCTAACATGATTCGGATAGACTTAAGCATCGCTACGGGTGAGAAGGTATCATCGTAGTCAATCCCTTGAACTTGTCGAAAACCTTTCGCAACAAGTCGAGCTTTGTAGATAGTAACATTACCGTCAGTGCCAGTCTTCTTCTTGAAGATCCATTTATTCTCAATTGCTTGCCGATCAACGAGCAAGTCAACCAAAGTCCACACTTTGTTCTCATACATGGATCCCATCTCAGATTTCATGGCTTCAAGCCATTTTGCGGAATCTGGGCTCACCATCGCTTCTTCATAGTTCGTAGGTTCATCATGATCTAGTAGCATGACTTCCAGAACAGGATTACCGTACCACTCTGGTGCGTATCTTACTCTGGTTGATTACGAAGATCAGTAGCAACTTGATCTGAAGTTCCATGATCATCACCATTAACTTCCTCACTAGTTGGTGTAGGTGTCATAGAAACCGATTTCTATGATGTACTACTTTCCAATAAGCGAGCAGGTGTTGGGGAACGTAGTAATTTCAAAATTTTCCTACGCACACACAAGATCATGGTGATGCATAGCAACGACAGGGGGAGAGTGTGATCTATGTACCCTTGTAGATCGACAACGGAAGCGTTAACTTGGTTGATGTAGTCGTACGTCTTCACGGCCCAACCGATCAAGCACCGAATCTACGGCACCTCCGAGTTCTGGCACACATTCAGCTCGATGACGATCCCCGGACTCCGATCCAGCAAAGTGTCGGGGAAGAATTCCGTCAGCACGACGGCGTGGTGACGATCTTGATGTACTACTGTCGCAGGGCTTCGCCTAAGCACCGCTACAATATTATCGAGGACTATGGTGGAAGGGGGCACCACACACGGCTAAGAATATGATCACGTGGATCAACTTGTGTCTCTAGGGGTTGCCCCTACCTCCGTATATAAAGGCTCAAGGGAGGGGGGCCGGCCAGCCATCATAGGGCACGCCAGGAGGAGTCCTACTCCCTTCGGGAGTAGGACTCCCCCCCTTTCCTAGTTGGAATAGGATTTGCGGAGGGGGGGGGGGGAAGAGGAGAGAGAGGAGGAAGGGGGGCCGGCCCCCTCTCCTTGTCCTATTCGGACCAAGGGGGGAGGGGCGCGCGGCCCATCTATGGCCACCTCTCCTCTCTTCCACTAAGGCCCACTAAGGCCCATATACCTCCCAGGGGGTTCCGGTACCCTCCCGGTACTCCGGTAAAATCCCGATTTCACCCGGAACACTTCCGATATCCAAACATAGGCTTCCAATATATCAATCTTTATGTCTCGACCATTTCGAGACTCCTCGTCATGTCCGTGATCACATCCGGGACTCCGAACAACCTTCGGTACATCAAAACGCATAAACTCATAATATAACTGTCATCAAAACCTTAAGCGTGCGGACCCTACGGGTTCGAGAACAATGTAGACATGACCGAGACACGTCTCCGGTCAATAACCAATAGCGGGACCTGGATGCCCATATTGGTTCCTACATATTCTACGAAGATCTTTTATCGGTCAGACCGCATAACAACATACGTTGTTCCCTTTGTCATTGGTATGTTACTTGCCCGAGATTCGATCGTCGGTATCCTATACCTAGTTCAATCTCGTTACCGGCAAGTCTCTTTACTCGTTCCGTAATACATCATCCCACAACTAACTCATTAGTTGCAATGCTTGCAAGGCTTCAGTGATGTGCATTACCGAGAGGGCCCAGAGATACCTCTCCGACAATCGGAGTCACAAATCCTAATCTCAAAATACGCCAACCCAACATGTACCTTTGGAGACACCTGTAGAGCTCCTTTATAATCACCCAGTTACGTTGTGACGTTTGGTAGCACACAAAGTGTTCCTCCGGCAAACAGGATTTGCATAATCTCATAGTCATAGGAACATGTATAAGTCATGAAGAAAGCAATAGCAACATACTAAACGATCGGGTGCTAAGCTAATGGAATGGGTCATGTCAATCAGATCATTCAACTAATGATGTGATCCCATTAATCAAATAACAACTCTTTGTCCATGGTTAGGAAACATAACCATCTTTGATTAACGAGCTAGTCAAGTAGAGGCATACTAGTGACACTCTGTTTGTCTATGTATTCACACATGTATTATGTTTCCGGTTAATACAATTCTAGCATGAATAATAAACTTTTATCATGATATAAGGAAATAAATAATAACTTTATTATTGCCTCTAGGGCATATTTCCTTCAGTCTCCCGCTTGCACTAGAGTCAATAATCTAGATTACACAGTAATGATTCTAACACCCATGGAGCCTTGGTGCTGATCATGTTTTGCTCGTGGAAGAGGCTTAGTCAACGGGTCTGCAACATTCAGATCCGTATGTATCTTGCAAATATCTATGTCTCCCACCTGGACTAGATCCCGGATGGAATTGAAGCGTCTCTTGATGTGCTTGGTTCTCTTGTGAAATCTGGATTCCTTTGCCAAGGCAATTGCACCAGTATTGTCACAAAAGATTTTCATTGGACCCGATGCACTAGGTATGACACCTAGATCGGATATGAACTCCTTCATCCAGACTCCTTCATTCGCTGCTTCCGAAGCAGCTATGTATTCCGCTTCACACGTAGATCCCGCCACGACGCTCTGTTTAGAACTGCACCAGCTGACAGCTCCACCGTTTAATGTAAACACGTATCCGGTTTGCGATTTAGAATCGTCCGGATCAGTGTCAAAGCTTGCATCAACGTAACCGTTTATGATGAGCTCTTTGTCACCTCCATATACGAGAAACATATCCTTAGTCCTTTGCAGGTACTTCAGGATGTTCTTGACCGCTGTCCAGTGATCCACTCCTGGATTACTTTGGTACCTCCCTGCTAGACTTATAGCAAGGCACACATCAGGTCTGGTACACAGCATTGCATATATGATAGAGCCTATGGATGAAGCATAGGGAACATCTTTCATTTTCTCTCTATCATCTGCGGTGGTCGGACATTGAGTCTTACTCAACTTCACACCTTGTAACACAGGCAAGAATCCTTTCTTTGCCTAATCCATTTTGAACTTCTTCAAAACTTTGTCAAGATATGTGCTTTGTGAAAGTCCAATTAAGCGTCTTGATCTATCTCTAGATCTTAATGACCAATATGTAAGCAGCTTCACCGAGGTCTTTCAATGAAAAACTCTTATTCAAATATCCCTTTATGCTATCCAGAAATTCTATATCATTTCCAATCAGTAATATGTCATCCACATATAATATTAGAAATGCTACAGAGCTCCCACTCACTTTCTTGTAAATACAGGCTTCTCCAAAAGTCTGTATAAAACCAAAGGCTTTGATCACACTATCAAAGCGTTTATTCCAACTCCGAGAGGCTTGCACCAGTCCATAAATGGATCGCTGGAGCTTGCACACTTTGTTAGCTCCCTTTGGATTGACAAAACCTTCCGGTTGCATCATATACAACTCTTCTTCCAGAAATCCATTCAGGAATGCAGTTTTGACATCCATCTGCCAAATTTCATAATCATAAAATGCGGCAATTGCTAACATGATTCGGACAGACTTAAGCATCGCTACGGGTGAGAAGGTCTCATCGTAGTCAACCCCTTGAACTTGCCGAAACCCTTTTGCGACAAGTCGAGCTTTGTAGACAGTAATATTACCGTCGGCGTCAGTCTTCTTCTTGAAGATCCATTTATTCTCAATTGCTTGCCGATCAATGGGCAAGTCAACCAAAGTCCACACTTTGTTCTCATACATGGATCCCATCTCAGATTTCATGGCTTCAAACCATTTTGCGGAATCTGGGCTCACCATCGCTTCTTCATAGTTCGTAGGTTCATCATGATCTAGTAGCATGACTTCCAGAACTGGACTACCGTACCACTCTGGCGCGGATCTCACTCTGGTTGATCTATGAGGTTCGGTAGTATCTTGTTCTGAAGTTTCATGATCATTATCATTAGCTTCCTCACTAATTGGTGTAGGTGTCACAGAAACAGTTTTCTATGATGCACTACTTTCCAATAAGGGAGCAGGTACAGTTACCTCGTCAAGTTCTACTTTCCTCCCACTCACTTCTTTCGAGAGAAACTCCTTCTCCAGAAAGTTTCCGAACTTAGCAACAAAAGTCTTGCCTTCGGATCTGTGATAGAAGGTGTATCCAATAGTATCCTTTGGATATCCTATGAAGACACATTTCTCCGATTTGGGTTCGAGCTTATCAGGTTGAAGCTTTTTCACATAAGCATCGCAGCCCCAAACTTTCAGAAACGACAACTTTGGTTTCTTGCCAAACCATAGTTCATAAGGCGTCGTCTCAATGGATTTTGATGGTGCCCTATTTAACGTGAATGCAGCCGTCTCCAAAGCATAACCCCAAAACGATAGCGGTAAATCAGTAAGAGACATCATAGATCGCACCATATCTAGTAAAGTACGATTACGATGTTCGGACACACCATTACGCTGTGGTGTTCCGGGTGGCGTGAGTTGCGAAACTATTCCGCATTGTTTCAAATCTACACCAAACTCGTAACTCAAATATTCTCCTCCATGATCAGATCATAGAAACTTTATTTTCTTGTTACGATGATTTTCAACTTCACTCTGAAATTCTTTGAACTTTTCAAACATTTCAGACTTATGTTTCATTAAGTAGATATACCCATATCTGCTTAAGTCATCTATGAAGGTGAGAAAATAATGATATCCGCCACGAGCCTCAATATTCATCGGACCACATACATCTGTATGTATGATTTCCAACAAATCTGTTGCTCTCTCCATAGTACCGGAGAACGGCGTTTTAGTCATCTTGCCCATGAGGCACGGTTCGCAAGTACCAAGTGATTCATAATCAAGTGGTTCCAAAAGTCCATCAGTATGGAGTTTCGTCATGCGCTTTACACCGATATGACCTAAACGGTAGTGCCACAAATAAGTTGCACTATCATTATCAACTCTGCATCTTTTGGCTTCAACATTATGAATATGTGTGTCACTACTATCGAGATTCAATAAGAATAGACCATTCTTCAAGGGTGCATGACCATAAAAGATATTACTCATATAAATAGAACAACCATTATTCTCTGATTTAAATGAATAACCGTCTCGCATCAAACAAGATCCAGATATAATGTTCATGCTTAACGCTGGCACCAAATAACAATTATTTAGGTCTAATATTAATCCCGAAGGTAGATGTAGAGGTAGCGTGCCGACCGCGATCACATCGACTTTGGAACCGTTTCCCACGCGCATCGTCACCTCGTCCTTAGCCAATCTTCGCTTAATTCGTAGTCCCTGTTTCGAGTTGCAAATATTAGCAACAGAACCAGTATCAAATACCCAGGTGCTACTGCGAGCATTAGTAAGGTACACATCAATAACATGTATATCACATATACCTTTGTTCACCTTGCCATCCTTCTTACCCGCCAAATACTTGGGGCAGTTCCGCTTCCAGTGACCAGTCTGCTTGCAGTAGAAGCACTCAGTTTCAGGCTTAGGTCCAGACTTGGGTTTCTTCTCTTGAGCAGCAACTTGCTTGCTGTTCTTCTTGAAGTTCCCCTTTTTCTTCCCTTTGCCCTTTTTCTTGAAACTAGTGGTCTTGTTTACCATCAACACTTGATGCTCCTTCTTGATTTCTACCTCCGTAGCTTTCAGCATTGCGAAGAGCTCGGGAATAGTCTTATTCATCCCTTGCATATTATAGTTCATCACGAAGCTCTTGTAGCTTGGTGGCAGTGATTGGAGAATTCTATCAATGACGCAATCATCTGGAAGATTAACTCCCATTTGAATCAAGTGATTATTATACCCAGACATTTTGAGTATATGCTCACTGACAGAACTGTTCTCCTCCATCTTGCAGCTATAGAACTTATTGGAGACTTCATATCTCTCAACCCGGGCATTTTCTTGAAATATTAATTTCAACTCCTGGAACATCTCATATGCTCCATGACGTTCAAAACGTCGTTGAAGTCCCGGTTCTAAGCCGTAAAGCATGGCACACTGAACTATCGAGTAGTCATTAGCTTTGCTCTGCCAGATGTTCACAACATCTGGTGTTGCTCCAGCAGCAGGCCTGGCACCCAGCGGTGCTTCCAGGACGTAATTCTTCTGTGCAGCAATGAGTATAATCCTCAAGTTACGGACCCAGTCCGTGTAATTGCTACCATCATCTTTCAACTTTGCTTTCTACAATCATACATAAACAAGCAAGATACTATCAGGTACTAAGTTCATGATAAATTTAGGTTCAATTAATCATATTACTTAAAGAACTCCCACTTAGATAGACATCCCTCTAATTCTCTAAGTGATTACGTGATCCAAATCAACTAAACCATGTCCGATCATCACGTGAGATGGAGTAGTTTCATTGGTGAACATCACTATGTTGATCATATCTACTATATTATTTACGCTCGACCTTTCGGTCTCCATGTTCCAAGGCCATATCTGTATATGCTTGGCTCGTCAAGTATAACCTGAGTATTCCGCGTGTGCAACTGTTTTGCACCCATTGTATTTGAACGTAGAGCCTATCACACCCGATCATCACGTGGTGTCTCAGCACGAAGAACTTTCGCAACGGTGCATACTCAGGGAGAACACTTCTTGATAATTTAGTGAGAGATCATCTTATAATGCTACCGTCAATCAAAGCAAGATAAGATGCATAAAGGATAAACATCACATGCAATCAATATAAGTGATATGATATGGCCATCATCATCTTGTGCTTGTGATCTCCATCTCCGAAGTACCGTCATGATCACCATCGTCACCGGCGCGACACCTTGATCTCCATCGTAGCATCGTTGTCGTCTCACCAATCTTATGCTTCCACGACTATCACTACCGCTTAGTGATAAAGTAAAGCATTATAGCACGATTGCATTGCATACAATAAAGCAACAACCATATGGCTCCTGCCAGTTGCCGATAACTCGGTTACAAAACATGATCATCTCATATAATAAAATTTAGCATCATGTCTTGACCATATCACATCACAACATGCCCTGCAAAAACAAGTTAGATGTCCTCTAATTTGTTGTTGCATGTTTTACGTGGCTGCTACGGGCTTAAGCAAGAACCAATCTTACCTACGCATCAAAACCACAACGATAGTTTGTCAAGTTGGTGCTGTTTTAACCTTCACAAGGACCGGGCGTAGCCACACTCGGTTCAACTAAAGTTGGAGAAACTGTCACCCGCAAGCCACCTATGTGCAAAGCACGTCGGGAGAACCGGTCTCGCGTAAGCGTACGCGTAATGTCGGTCTGGGCCACTTCGTCCAACAATACCGCCGAACCAAAGTATGACATGCTGGTAAGCAGTATGACTTATATCGCCCACAACTCACTTGTGTTCTACTCGTGCATATAAAATCAACATATAAAACCTAGGCTCTGATACCACTGTTGGGAAACGTAGTAATTTCAAAATTTTCCTACGCACACGCAAGATCATGGTGATGCATAGCAACGAGAGGGGGAGAGTGTGATCTACGTACCCATGTAGATCGACAACGGAAGCGTTAACTTGGTTGATGTAGTCATACATCTTCACGGCCCGACCGATCAAGCACCGAATCTACGGCACCTTCGAGTTCTGGCACACGTTCAACTCGATGACGATCCCCGGACTCCGATCCAGAAAAGTGTCGGGGAAGAGTTCCATCAGCACGACGGCGTGGTGACGATCTTGATGTACTACTGTCGCAGGGCTTCGCCTAAGCACCGCTACAATATTATCGAGGACTATGGTGGAAGGGGGCACCGCACACGGCTAAGAATATGATCACGTGGATCAACTTGTGTCTCTAGGGGTTGCCCCTGCCTCCGTATATAAAGGATCAAGGGAGGGGGGCCGGCTGGCCATCATAGGGCGCGCCAGGAGGAGTCCTACTCCCTCCGGGAGTAGGACTCCCCCCCTTTCCTAGTTGGAATAGGATTCGCGGAGGGGGGGGGGAAGAGGAGAGAGAGGAGGAAGGGGGCCGGACCCCTCTCCTTGTCCTATTAGGACCAAGGGGGGAGGGCCGTGCGGCCCATCTTTGGCCACCTCTCCTCTCTTCCACTAAGGCCCACTAAGGCCCATATACCTCCCGGGGGGGTTCCGGTAACCTCCCGGTACTCCGGTAAAATCCCGATTTCACCCGGAACACTTCCGATATCCAAACATAGGCTTCTAATATATCAATCTTTATGTCTCGACCATTTCGAGACTCCTCATCATGTCCGTGATCACATCCGGGACTCCGAACAACCTTCGGTACATCAAAACGCATAAACTCATAATATAACTGTCATCGAAACCTTAAGCGTGCGGACCCTACGGGTTCGAGAACAATGTAGACATGACCGAGACACGTCTCCGGTCAATAACCAATAGCGGGACCTGGATGCCCACATTGGTTCCTACATATTCTAAGAAGATCTTTTATCGGTCAGACCGCATAACAACATACGTTGTTCCCTTTGTCATCGGTATGTTACTTGCCCGAGATTCGATCGTCGGTATCCTATACCTAGTTCAATCTCATTACCGGCAAGTCTCTTTACTCGTTCCGTAATACATCATCCCGCAACTAACTCATTAGTTGCAATGCTTGCAAGGCTTCAGTGATGTGCATTACCGAGAGGGCCCAGAGATACCTCTTCGACAATCGGAGTGACAAATCCTAATCTCGAAATACGCCAACCCAACATGTACCTTTGGAGACACCTGTAGAGCTCCTTTATAATCACCCAGTTATGTTGTGACGTTTGGTAGCACACAAAGTGTTCCTTCGGCAAACGGGAGTTGCATAATCTCATAGTCATAGGAACATGTATAAGTCATGAAGAAAGCAATAGCAACATACTAAACGATCGGGTGCTAAGCTAATGGAATGGGTCATGTCAATCAGATCATTCAACTAATGATGTGATCCCGTTAATCAAATAACAACTCTTTGTCCATGGTTAGGAAACATAACCATCTTTGATTAACGAGCTAGTCAAGTAGAGGCATACTAGTGACACTCTGTTTGTCTATGTATTCACACATGTATTATGTTTCCGGTTAATACAATTCTAGCATGAATAATAAACTTTTATCATGATATAAGGAAATAAATAATAACTTTATTATTGCCTCTAGGGCATATTTCCTTCAGCAGGTACAGTTACCTCATCAAGTTCTACTTTCCTCCCACTCACTTCTTTTGAGAGAAACTCCTTCTCTAGAAAGGATCCATTCTTAGCAATGAATGTCTTGCCTTCGGATCTGTGATAGAAGGTGTACCCAATAGTCTCCTTTGGGTATACTATGAAGACACGTTTCTCCGATTTGGGTTCGTGCTTATCAGGTTGAAGTTTTTTCACATAAGCATCGCAACCCCAAACTTTCAGAAACGACAACTTTGGTTTCTTGCCAAACCACAGTTCGTAAGGCGTCGTCTCAACGGATTTCGATGGTGCCCTATTTAACGTGAATGCGGCCGTCTCTAAAGCATATCCCCAAAATGATAGCGGTAAATCTGTAAGAGACATCATAGATCGCACCATATCTAGTAAAGTACGATTACGACGTTCGGACACACCATTACGTTGTGGTGTTCCGGGTGGCGTGAGTTGCAAAACTATTCCGCATTGTTTCAAATGTAGACCAAACTCGTAACTCAACTATTCTCCTCCACGATCAGATCGTAGAAACTTTATTTTCTTGTTACAATGATTTTCAACTTCACTCTGAAATTCTTTGAACTTTTCAAATGTTTCAGACTTATGCTTCATTAAGTAGATATACCCATATCTGCTTAAATCATCTGTGAAGGTGAGAAAATAATGATATCCACCACGATCCTCAACATTCATCGGACCACATACATTTGTATGTATGATTTCCAACAAATCTGTTGCTCTCTCCATAGTACCGGAGAACGGCGTTTTAGTCATCTTGCCCATGAGGCACGGTTCGCAAGTACCAAGTGATTCATAATCAAGTGGTTCCAACAGTCCATCAGTATGGAGTTTCTTCATGCGCTTTACACCGATATGACCTAAATGGCAGTGCCACAAATAAGTTGCACTATCATTATCAACTCTGCATCTTTTGGTTGCAACATTATGAATATGTGTATCACTACTATCGAGATTCGTCAAAAATAGACCACTCTTCAAGGGTGCATGACCATAAAAGATATTACTCATATAAATAGAACAACCATTATTCTCTGATTTAAATGAATAACCGTCTCGCATCAAACAAGATCCAGATATAATGTTCATGCTCAACGCTGGCACTAAATAACAATTATTTAGGTCTAATACTAATCCTGAAGGTAGATGTAGAGGTAGCGTGCCGACCGCGATCACATCGACTTTGGAACCATTTCCCACACGCATCGTCACCTTGTCGTTTGCCAGTGTTCGCTTAATCCATAGTCCCTGTTTCGAGTTGCAAATATTAGCAACAGAACCAGTATCAAATACCCAGGTGCTACTGCGAGCTCTAGTAAGGTACACATCAATAACATGTATATCACATATACCTTTGTTCACCTTGCCATCCTTCTTATCCGCCAAATACTTGGGGCAGTTCCGCTTCCAGTGACCAGTCTGCTTGCAGTAGAAGCACTCAGTTTCAGGCTTAGGTCCAGACTTGGGTTTCTTCTCCTGAGCAGCAACCTGCTTGTTCTTCTTCTTGAAGTTCCCCTTCTTCTTCCCTTTACCCTTTTTCTTGAAACTAGTGGTCTTTTTGACCATCAACACTTGATGCTCCTTCTTGATTTCTACCTCCGCAGCCTTTAGCATTGCGAAGAGCTCGGGAATTGTCTTATTCATCCCTTGCATATTATAGTTCATCACGAAGCTCTTGTAGTTTGGTGGCAGTGATTGAAGAACTCTGTCAATGACACTATCAACCGGAAGATTAACTCCCAGCTGAGTCAAGTGATTATGGTACCCAGACATTCTGAGTATATGTTCACTGACATAACTATTCTCCTCCATCTTGCAGCTGTAGAACTTATTGGAGACTTCATATCTCTCAATCCGGGAATTTGCTTGAAATATTAACTTCAACTCCTGGAACATCTCATATGCTCCATGACGTTCAAAACGTTGTTGAAATCCCGGTTCTAAGCCGTAAAGCATGGCACACTGAACTATCCAGTAGTCATCAGCTTTGCTCTGCCAGACATTCTTAGCGTTGTCAGTTGCATCAGCAGCAGGCCTGGCACTCAGCGGTGCTTCTAGGACGTAATTCTTCTGTGCAGCAATGAGGATAATCCTCAGGTTACGGACCCAGTCCGTGTAATTGCTACCATCATCTTTCAACTTTGCTTTCTCGAGGAATGCATTAAAATTCAACGGAACAACAACACAGGCCATCTATCTACAATCAAACATAGACAAGCAAGATACTATCAGGTACTAAGTTCATGATAAATTTAAGTTCAATTAATCATATTACTTAAGAACTCCCACTTAGAAAGACATCTCTCTAATCCTCTAAGTGATCACGTGATCCAAATCAACTAAACCATAACCGATCATCACGTGAAATGGAGTAGCTTTCAATGGTGAACATCACTATGTTGATCATATCTACTATATGATTCACGCTCGACCTTTCGGTCTCAGTGTTCCGAGGCCATATCTGCATATGCTAGTGTCACATCCCTAGCTGCTGGTATTGTCTGGTGTTTTGCATATTGTTGCATCATGTTTAAATTCTATTTAAGTTGAAATGGGGATCGACCAAACCCTAGCATCAGAAAGAATTCAACTAGGTTCAAATAAAAATATTTTCAAAGAACCCAAAATGCCTTCCCAAAAATGTTCATCATCTTTGGATTGGTCTAGAACCTCTGCCAAAAATGGTGCACATTTTTCTAGGACACTTTGGATTTTTGAATTAATCCATAAGTATTTGAATTCGGACATTTAAATCTTATAAATATTTTTAATTGTCCAGATAATCCTTAAAGTACTTGAGAACTGTTGAGAAATATTTCAAAGGGGCCTAAAATTATTTTCAGGATTTTACCAAGTGGTTTAGTATTTTTACTAAATCAGAAACAAAATTACAGAAATAGAAAACAAAACAAAATAGGAAAAGAGAGGGACTTACCTGACTTACCTATCGCGGCCCAGCTGGCCCGCCCACCTGGCGGCCCAGCCACTGGCCTCCTCCTGTCATCTTCCTCCTTGCCAGAAGGACGGGCGTGTGCCCGATGCGCGCGCACCGCCGCCCGACCACCTCCTGCTTGCCGTTCCCCCCTGACGCTCTGGAGATGCCACGCGACCCCCTGGAGCCGTATGGATGCCCCGCACCTCCTCTCCCCTTCTCTGTCTCGCTCCCTCTCCCGCAGCCGAACGCCACGGTCACCGCCGATCACTGCCACCACGGCCACCGGCTTGCCCTAGCCCCATGGACGTGTCATAGAGCTCCGCTTTCGTTCTCTACGTCCTCCACACCGAGCCACGCATCTCGGGACGCCCTAGAACGTCGCCATCGCCGTCGTCATCAACCTCTGCCCCGACGATCGCCGCCGTCAAATTCGTCATCGGCCGGCCTTCCCCGAGCCCACTGAGCTTCTCTACGTGACCGCTGTGAGCTCTCGATCTGAACCCCTCTCTTCCCCACCTAGTTTGCGCATGTAGCCTCGTTCTCACCGGAGCCGATAGCTCCTCGCCGCCAGCCATGTTGCCGCCGTCGTTTTAGCCACTGAGGCTCGCGCCCAGTTGTGTCATCGTGCTTAGAATGCTTCCAGAAGCCCGGAACACCCAGCTTCTCGTCCTGCCGTGCCTTGTAGTGTCGCTCCCGTCGTTTCCCGAACTCTGGCCGCCGCCATGGCCGACGAGCTCGATGCTCCTACGCTCTCCCGCTCGCCCCAGCACCGCCAACATGCTCACTGCGTCCTCGAGAAGCGTACGCGCCGCGCCATTTGCTCTAGCTCGCGCTGAAACCCCGCACCCGCTTGAGCCCGAGCTCGGCCGCCGCTAAACCTCGTCGCCGGCATCATTTCCGGCCACCCCGCGGCCTCCCGTCCGGTCTTTTAGATGCGGATGAGCAAGAGCTCCTCCCCAGTGTGCTCAGCATGCCAAACCACCGCCTGAAGCTCAAATCCGAGTCGCGCCGCTGTTGTTTTTGCCACCGCCGGCCAGGCTCCGGCGACTGTCGACGTGTTCGACATTAGCACTAATGACCCCTCTAATCACCACCCCATTAGTCACTTACATATGGGTCCCATGCCTTTAGCTAACCATAGTTTAATTCTTGTTTAACTTTAGTTAATCACAGTGGCCCCACCCATCAGCGTTGACCTCGCTTACGTGGCCTTGACTGGCCCACCTGTCTGTGACCTAGGCAGCACTTGGTCACTGACCAGTGGGCCCCACTGGTCAGGTTTGACCTGGACCGAGCCGTTGACCAGCTGACGTCACTATGAGGTCATGCTGACACAATAATTCCTTTCTCGAATTTAAATAAATCTTAAATGATTTATTATTTTCAAAAAATGCCCAAAACTTCTAAAAATCATATAAAATCAACCATAGCCCAGAATGAAATAATTTATATATGAAAATGATTAGAAAAATCCAATCTATCCATTTATGCTACTTTAATGCAGGAAAATCAACTTATAACTACTGTATAAGTGAAAACATTCAAATGGCATTTTAAATGCTCAAACTAGAGTTTGCATTTGAACCTTTGGTTCAAATGGACTCCCTTGCACTTGTTGCTAGCTGCATTAGCTCAATTCACAGCATATTGCCATGTCACATTCATGCATCATATTGTTGCATTGCATTGATTGTGTTTCCCTCTGTTGCCGGTGTTTGTCCCCTCTCAGTAGATGACGTTTCGATGATTTGATCGTTCACACTCATGAAGACTCAATGCTATCTTCAGAAGTCCCAGGCAAGCAAAACCCCCTTGTTCATTCTGATACAATCGCACTCTCTCTCTCTCTCTTGCTCTCTTTTACTGCATTAGGACAACAACGTTTCAACTGTTACATGCTGCAGTAGTTGAACCCCTTTCCTCTGCATGACCTGTCATTGCCACAGTAAATAGATGAAACCCACTAGCGTGAGTAGGATTTGTTTGAGCCCTGATGTGCCTACTCATTCATGCTTGTTTGTCATGCCTGCTACTGCTTAGAGTTGAGTCGGGTCTGATTCATCGAGAATGAATTGGAACGTGGTGAACATGTCCTACCGTTGAGAGCTAAGTGTGTGAACACGATTTGGTAAAGGTAGCGGTGAGAGGCCATGTAGGAGTACATGGTGGGTTGTCTCATTGCAGCCGTCCTCGGGAATTGAGTTCTATGTTTGTGATCCATGAACAGTTACTACCACACATTGGGCTGCGGGAGCTCCAAGCTCTCTCAACTTATTAATCAACCTGATCTTTGTCCAGGAGTTGCAACTAGTTTCTGGTGTTTGTAGGTAGTGTTAGTAGTCTACCAGGTGGCACCTGGTACAGGTGGGCTTGGGACAGACTAGGCGCAGTGGCACGGTGTACCAAGTTGCTCCCGAATGGTGGGCTTGGGAACCCTGCACACATCGTTTGGGGCCGTGAGCGACACCCCGGCCGGATCTCCTTGCGGATGGAACCCGAATAGGCGATAAACTTGGACTAGAGACTTGTCGGTTAGTCAGGTCATGGCCGACTCCCTCGCCAGGCTTCCGCTTGAAGGTTGCCGAGATACACGATGTGTACATGGTGGTAAGTGGCGAGAGCGTGTGTGAAGAAGTACACCCCTGCAGGGTTATCATTATCTATTCGGATAGTCCGATTCCTCGGATATGGAAACTTGGACCCCTTGCATCGTTCATAGACAAGTGAAAGTGGATACTCTAAAATGCGCAAGATAAGCGTGAGTGCTATGGATGGCGTTCTCGTAGGGAGACGGGAGCGGATCCATAATGGTGTATTGATATGGTGAATATGTGGACTCGCGTGCGCCACCTCAAAGAGTTATTTGCAGTAGTAGTTCAGGTTAGCCACTGAGTCAAAGCTGGCATGCTGCAGTCAAACTCCACCACCCCCTTTGTTGATACTGATGCATATGTAGCTAGTTCTGATGTAAGTCTTGCTGGGTACGTTTGTACTCACGTTTGCTTAATCTATGTTTTGCAGAGAGACTTCAGTCTCGCTAGTAGTTCCACGTGGACTTCGACGTTTAGCTTGATACCTCAGCTACGATCTTATGCCCTTGGCAGGATCTGGTAGATAGTCAGGCTTCTCGGTCTTTTTCATTTGTAGAAGTCTGTACTCAGACATGTTAAGCTTTCGCATGTGCTTTGACTTGTATGCTCTGAATGTTGGGTCATGAGACCCATGTTTGTATTATCTGGCTCTTCGGAGCCTAATGAATAATACTTGAGTCGTAGAGTTATGTTGTGATGCCATGTTGTATTTACACATATCGAGCATATTGTGTGTATGATTGAAATGCTTGGTATGTGTGGGATCCGACAACCTAGTTGTTTATCCTGGGTAGCCTCTCTTATGGGGAAATGTAGTCTTGTGCTTCCATGAGCCATAGTAGTCCGCTACAGCCCGGTTCACCGGAGTCCTGCTAGCCCAGCACTACTGCTCCGGAACACTTGACTGGCCGGCATGTGATTCACTTTGTTCCTGTGTCTGTCCCTTCGGGGAAATGTCACGCGGTGACATCCGGAGTCCTGCCTAGCCTGCTACAGCCTGGTTCACCGAAGTCTTGTTAGCCCAGTGCTACAGCCCGGATTCGCACGCTGCTGACCGACATGCTCGATGTTGAGTCATGTATGCCTGTCCCCGTAAGTTAGTGCCACTTTGGGTTCACGACTAGTCATGTCGGCTCGGGTTCTCTGTCATATGGATGCTAGCGACACTATCATATACGTGAGCCAAAAGGCGCAAATGGTCCCGGGCCATGGTAAGGCGACACCCGTGGGAATACCGTGCGTGGGGCCGCAAAGTGATATGAGGTGTTACAGGCTAGATCGGTGTGACTTAGAATCGGGGTCCTGATAGCTTTGGTATCAGAGCCTGACTGCGTGTAGGATTACCAAGCCAAGCTGGTCGAAGTCGTGTCTAGAAATGCTTTAGTTATATAAGGGAATTGATTGTGGATGGGAACGTAAGGCTCTTTTTACTCCTTATCCTCATGACCTTCTGTTCTGGGTCATCTTATCTTTTCTACGGGGTTAAGAACTAGGCTTCTCTTCTATCTCTCAGGATGACGTGTTACTAAACCGTAGTTGCCTAGGATTGAGTTCAAGCCTCAGTTCAGTTCCTACTACTTCCATATGTTCATAGCTGGCCTCAGAACCTTGATATTGTGATGTCGATTGGTTATGCCACCATTTTGCAGGATGTCTCAAATCATTTTGAGCATTTACAGCCGTTATGCTGTCCGAGTCATCCCAGGTTTCTAAACAATCTGATACATTTGTAAATCCCTTCTTTCCATTCTCGATGTTCCTTTGGGCCAGATTAAGCACACTAATCGGTGCATTGAGGTACTCTGTTGCCTCGACATATATATGTTGGAGCTATTATTATGACCCTAGGTGTCTTAGAGAATCACCCAGCAATCTAGTAATGCTTTTTGTTCCCAGTGTGATGATTCTGGCCGCCATTCTCGAAAGCATCCCGTGGTGCCATTTAGCAGTAGGTATTCTACTCTTGGGTTCTTGACCCAAGATTCACTCTACTTACCTCGTGTTGATAGTGTTGCTTGTACCTTTAGGATATTAGTAACCTTTGTAATAGTCCTCGAGGTCTGTGGTATTTCCTTCTTCCAAATACTATCAACCACTTATGACAGAAGTTGTTGGATCAAAAGATCACAACAGGAGTGCTCTCGATGAGTTCCCCATTCTATATTGTGACTCTACCAATCCTACCTCTCTGCATGGGTTATCCGAAAGAAACATGTTGAACTTGGTTCGACATACTAATCTATTCATCCACAACTCAGAAAGTTATATGTTCCTTGAGTTGACCCTCCTCAGTTGTATTCCGACCCTAGTCTATCAATTGATAGTCAGGAATAGTTGTGCATTCGTGTTCATCGATGCCTATTATTCTTGTGGTCCGTCAAGCCATTCTATTCTGGAATGACTAGGAGAAACAAAATCTAGTACCTCGTCCACTTCTAGGATTGGGTCAAAGTAGTTGTATCCCGCAGATCAAAATGCCAATGCAGCTTTTGTTCTGCTCTACCTCGGAGAATTACCCCCTTTATGTTAGGATTGCCATGAGAATTGCACCACCTATTATGAACTCTTGACGAAGTGATACTTCTCGCCATCATTATCCATTCCTCGGTCCCGTGTTGTTGTAACCGGAATGCCGACAAGTGAACTGTGATGTGTGAAATCAATACTCCTAGCAACCTCGTTGCTTGGTAGTTAATGGACAATACTCTCACTCTTAGCGTGTTGGTTATTGAATCACTGTTCTAGGATTGATCGTGCTACCTAGTCCTTATTTCCTGGTGCACTCTTCGATCAACGGGTTAGGATTTTGCCAAACCCTTGCTCTTTTGATCATATCGTCTTGCCCTGAAAAGCAAGATTGATCTCGAACTTAGTATCATGTCGGTGGTTTGTGATTTCCCAAATATCTTCTCGGAAGTATTACCAGGTTGTCATCTGACCGCTATGTGGAGTTCGTGATCAAGTTGGGTTCCTGCAAACCAACCATTCTCCAAGAATCTGTGTCAGTTACCCCCCTGAGCTAGTTGGTTAAGCTAAACAATAACTTGGAGAGTTGGAAGATAAAAGCTTGCCAGCTTAGTTCATCTCAAGGGATATATTTGCGTGTGTTGAAGATAGATGATATCTTCATCGATTGGTCCCTGTGATCAGTTGTTGGACCTATTGTCGTATCAAAACTTTGATTTGAGTATGGGCTATCATCAAATCAAATCAGAACCAACGATGTTCATAATGTTGTCTTACTTGTGGTTGATCCCTCGAGCATACACCATTATATTCTTTGGGTTTGACCAATGCTATCGCCTTGTTCACATAGTTATGGAATTCCATCTTCATGGAAATTTGGATGACCTGTTGTTGAGCCCATCGGCAATATTCTCATCTTGTCCATGATTCATGTTGAACATTAAGCTAGTGTTGGAAAACTTTGAAAGCATTTCTTCATGCTAGCTCATGAAGCATATGTTCGGTGTAAAAAGTGACTTTCTCCAAGTTCACGTGCATTAGGTGCAAGTTGCCACCATGAATTTGAGAAAGTTTATTTTGCTTCCTCTGGAATCATCCCAAGTTAGCCATGCATGTGCGAAGTATTCTATGGTTTGATAGATTGATCATCTTCATTCTGTATGTATCCCTAGCACACGAAGCCACTGATTGATTTGTTCAAGGAGAAGGAGTTCCTTCTTAAGGATCATGACTTATGTTAGGACTTTGTTATCCTCGATGATGGTTCCCAACCTGAACTTGGTAGTATTTCATTGTAAGACTACTACGTGGTCATGCTTGTCTGGGACAGCGTGTTCACATGTGTTTAGCAGAACCATCTCATGTTTTGGAGCATGCTACCGTAGTTCATTTCCAGAGAATCTCGCAACGTCATCTCGTCGATTTGTGTTGCAAACTTTCATTTTCTTTTCTAGACATGTTGTCTGAAAAATCATGTTACCAGCCAGATCTGAATCTCAGGCATATATGATGGCTGGAACATTTCCAAGATCTATGATGTAGGTTCCGACAAGGTTGATGTTCTGGCCGACACACCTAGCCGGAAGACCTATTATTGTAGTATCTTGAACGAGCAAGTCGACCATCTTCTCCATGAGGATTTGGTATGACTTAATCCACAAGTTGTTCCTTATGGATTTTTGTGCTCCCGAAGTCCGACCTTTACTTGATGGCCATGTTGATGCTTATAAGCATTGACCGTGGTACCTTGTACATCAAGGAGAACATTAGAAGCGGAGTGCTAAATGTCTCTCGGTCGATCATCCAGATTTGCTTCTTTGGCATTGCTAAGGAAAAATCTGAGAAAGTGGTGTCCTCCTTGCATCTGCATCCTCCATCACCGTTTATCATGGTAGTATGATGTGTTGCCAGGATCCTCGGCACGGATGTTGGCAAAACCTTGATGAATACGGAAATGCTCAAGTTCTTGAGAGCACGCTCAGTCATTGGGTTATATCCTCGGTATCAATTGGAATGTGCCTTCCGTTGCCGAGTTGTCCTATAACTCTAGTTTCCTCTCCAAACTAAGTATGCCATTCTTTCGAATTCATTCAAACGATCAATTGTGATTTTCCTTAGGCTGGTATGGAGAGTTTCAATGATCTCTGTATCAAAAGTAATTCTTTTTGCCACCTAAGGGAATAATTCTACGAGTCACCTTCCCCGAGGTGTCCCGTTATGGTATCATGGGCAACTTAACTCCTCACTACTTTGAAACCCCCCCTCACCATATATTAAGCGTCGAATTGTTGCCTACCAATTTGAACCTTTGTCATATGTTTCTCATCCATCATCTCTGATGTGTGTTTTGCATCTCAGCTCAAGGGATGTTTCTACGTCTCATTCCGTGAGTTGATCTTGCGTTCATTAAGATCGATGATCCATTCTTGTGAGGTTGTCTTGCTCTCTTGTCGCCATGTTGGATGAAGTTCTCGAAGGAAAGGATGTCATAATCAATATGATGTAGTGGATCAACATCTCCAAGAAGGACTATTGGATCATGAAGATCGTGTTAGCTTGTGACCCCTCTGACTTCTTACCTCACATCCTGAATCTCGGGACGAGATTTTTGCTTAGTGGGGGTGAGTTGTCACATCCCTAGCTGCTAGTACTGCCTGGTGTTTTGCATCTTGTTGCATCATGTTTAAATTCTATTTAAGTTGAAATGGGGATTGACCAAACCCTAGCATCAGAAAGAATTTAACTAGGTTCAAATAAAAATATTTTCAATGAACCCAAAATGCCTTCCCAAAAATGTTCATCATCTTTGGATTGGTCTAGAACCTCTGCCAAAAATGGTGCACATTTTTCTAGGACACTTTGGATTTTTGAATTAATCCATAAGTATTTGAATTTGGACATTTAAATCTTATAAATATTTTTAATTGTCCAAATAATCCTGAAAGTACTTGAGGACTATTGGGAAATATTTCAAAGGTGCCTAAAATTATTTTTAGGATTTTACCAAGTGGTTTAGTATTTTTACTAAATTAGAAACAAAATTACAGAAATAGAAAAGAAAACAAAATAGGAAAAGAAAGGGACTTACCTGACTTACCTATCGCGGCCCAGCTGGCCATCCCACCTGGCGGCCCAGCCACTGGCCTCCTCCTGTCGTCTTCCTCCTTGCCAGAAGGATGGGCGCGTGCCCGACGCGCGCGCACCGCCGCCCGGCCACCTCCTGCTTGCCGTCCCCCCGGCGCTCTGGAGATGCCACGCGACCTCCTGGAGCCGTATGGATCCCCCACACCTCCTCTGCCCTTCTCTGTCTCGCTCTCTCTCCCGCAGCCGAACGCCACGGTTGCCGCCGATTGCTGCCACCACGGCCACCGGCCTGCCCTAGCCCCATGGACGTGTCCCAGAGCTTCGCTTTCGTTCTCAACGTCCTCCACACCGAGCCACGCATCTCAGGACACCCTAGAACATCGCCATCGTCATCAACCTCTGCCCCAACGATCGCCGCCGTCAAATTCGTCATCGGCCGGCCTTCCCCGAGCCCATCGAGCTTCTCTATGTGACCACTTTGAGCTCCCGATCTGAACCCCTCTCTTCCCCACATAGTTTGCGCCATGTAGCCTCGTTCTTACTGGAGCCGATAGCTCCTCGCCACCGGCCATGTTGCCGCCATCGTTTTAGCCACTGAGGCTCGCGCCCAGTTGTGTCATCACGCTTAGAATGCTTCCAGAAGCCCGGAACACCCAGCTTCTCGTCCTGCCGTGCCTTGTAGTGTCGCTCCTGTCGTTTCCCGAACTTCGGCCGCCGCCATGGCCGATGAGCTCGATGCTCCTGCGCTCTCCCGCTCGCCCCAGCACCGCCAACATGCTCACTGCGTCCCCGGGAAGCGTACGCGCCGCGCCGTTTTCTCTAGCTCGCGCTAAAACCCCGCACCCGCTTGAGCCCGAGATCGGCCACCGCTAAACCTCGTCGCCGGCATCGTTTTCGGCCACCCCGCGGCCTCCCGTCTGGTCTTTTGGATGCGGACGAGCAAGAGCTCCTCCCCTATGTGCTCAGCGCGCCAAACCACCGCCCGAAGCTTAAAACCGAGCCGCGCCGCCGTCGTTTTGGTCGCCGCCGGCCAGGCTCCGGCGACTGTCGACGTGTCCGTCATTAGCACTAGTGACCCCTCTAATCACCACCCCATTAGTCACTTACATATGGGTCCCACACCTTTAGCTAACCATATTTTAATTCCTATTTAACTTTAGTTAATCACAGTGGCCCCACCCGTCAGTGTTGACCTCGCTTACGTGGCCTTGACCGGCCCCACCTGTCTATGACCTAGGCAGCACTTAGTAACTGACCAATGGGCCCCACTGGTCAGGTTTGACCTGGACCGAGCCGTTGACCTGCTGACGTCACTGTGAGGTCATGCTGACATAATAATTCCTTTCTGGAATTTAAATAAATCTTAAATGATTTATTATTTTCAGAAAATGCCCAAAACTTCTAAAAATCATATAAAATCAACCGTAGCTCAGAATGAAATAATTTATATATGAAAAATGATCAGAAAAATCCAATCTATCCATTTATGCTACTTTCATGCATGAAAAACTAACTTATATTTACTGTATAAGTGAAAACTTTCAAATGGCATTTTAAATGCTCAAACTAGAGTTTGCATTTGAACCTTTGGTTCAAATGGACTCCCTTGCACTTGTTGCTAGCTGCATTAGCTGAATTCACAGCATATTGCCATGTCACATTCATGTATCATATTGTTGCATTGCATTGATCGTGTTTCCCTCTGTTGCTGGTGTTTGTCCCCTCTTAGTAGATGACGTTCCGACAATTTGATCGTTGACACTGATGAAGACTCAATGCTATCTTCAGAAGTGCCAGGCAAGCAAAACCCCCTTGTTCATTCTGATACAATCCCACTCTCTCGCTCTTGCTCTCTTTTACTACATTAGGACAACAATATTTCAACTGTTACATGTTGCGGTAGTTGACCCCCTTTCCTCTGCATGACCTGTCATTGCCATCGTAAATAGATGAAACCCACTAGCATGAGTAGGAGTTGTTTGAGCTCTGATGTGCCTACTCATTCATGCTTGTTTGTCATGCCTGCTATTGCTTAGAGTTGAGTCGGGTCTGATTCATCGAGAATGAATTGGAACGTGGTGAACATGTCCTACCGTTGAGAGCTAAGTGTGTGAACACGATTTGGTAAAGGTAGCAGTGAGAGGCCATGCAGGAGTACATGGTGGGTTGTCTCATTGCAGCCGTCCTCAGGAACTGAGTTTTGTGTTTGTGATCCATGAACAGTTACTACCACACATTGGGCTCCGGGCGCTCCAAGCTCTCTCGACTTATTAATCAACCTGATCTCTGTCCAGGAGTTGCAACTAGTTTCTGGTGTTTGTAGGTAGTGTTAGTAGTCTACCAGGTGGCACCTGGTATAGGTGGGCTTGGGACAGACTAGGCGCAATGGCACGATGTACCAAGTTGCTCCTGGATGGTGGGCTTGGGAACCCTGCACACATTGTTTGGGGCCGTGAGCGACACCCCGGCCGGATCTCCTTGCGGATGGAACCCGAATAGGCGATAAACCTGGACTAGAGACTTGTCGGTTAGTCAGGTCGTGGCCGACTCCCTCGCCAGGCTTCCGCTTGAAGGTTGCTGAGATACACGATGTGTACGTGGTGGTAAGTTGCGAGAGCGTCTGTGAAGAAGTACGCCCCTGCAGGGTTATCATTATCTATTCGAATAGCCGGATTCCTCGGATATGGAAACTTGGACCCCTTGCATCGTTCATAGACAAGTGAAAGTGGATACTCTAAAATGCGCAAGATAAGCGTGAGTGCTATGGATGGCGTTCTCGTAGGGAGACGGGAGCGGATCCATAGTGGTGTATTGATATGGTGAATATGTGGACTCGTGTGCGCCACCTCAAAGAGTTATTTGTAGTAGTAGTTCATGTTAGCCACTGAGTCAAAGCTGTCTTGCTGCAGTGAAACTCCACCACCCCCTTTGTTGATACTGATGCATATGTAGCTAGTTCTGATGTAAGTCTTGCTGGGTACATTTGTACTCACGTTTGCTTAATCTATGTTTTCCAGAGAGACTTCAGTGTTGCTAGTAGTTCCACATGGACTTCGACGTTTAGCTTGATACCTCAGCTGCGATCTTGTGCCCTTGGCAAGATCTGGTAGATAGTCAGGCTTCTCGACCTTTTTCATTTGTAGAAGTCTATACTCAGACATGTTAAGCTTTCGCATGTGCTTTGACTTGTATGCTCTGAATGTTGGGTCATGAGACCCATGTTTGTATTATCTGGCTCTTTGGAGCCTAATGAATAATACTTGAGTCGTAGAGTTATGTTGTGATGCCATGTTGTATTTACACATATCGAGCATATTGTGTGTATGATTGAAATGCTTGGTATGTGTGGGATCCGACAAACTAGTTGTTTATCCTTGGTAGCCTCTCTTATGGGGAAATGTAGTCTTGTGCTTCCATGAGCCATAGTAGTCCGCTACAGCCCGGTTCACCGGAGTCCTGCTAGCCCAGCACTACTGCTCCGGAACACTTGACTGGCCGGCATGTGATTCACTTTGTTCCTGTGTCTGTCCCTTCGGGGAAATGTCACGCGGTGGCATCCGGAGTCCTTCCTAGCCTGCTACAGCCCGGTTCACCGGAGTCCTGTTAGCCCAGTGCTACAGCCCGGATTCGCATGCTCCTGACCGACATGCTCGATGTTGATTCATGTATGCCTGTCCCCGTAAGTTAGTGCCACTTTGGGTTCACGACTAGTCATGTCGGCCCGGGTTCTCTGTCATATGGATGCTAGCGACACTATCATATACGTGAGCCAAAAGGTGCAAACGGTCCCGGCCATGGTAAGGCGACACCCGTGGGAATACCGTGCGTGAGGTCGCAAAGTGATATGAGGTGTTACAGGCTAGATCGGTGTGACTTAGAATCGGGGTCCTGACAGCTAGGCTCGTCAAGTTTAACCTGAGTATTCTGCGTGTGTAAAACTGGCTTGCACCCGTTGTAGATGGACGTAGAGCTTATCACACCCGATCATCACGTGGTGTCTGGGCACGATGAACTTTGGCAACGGTGCATACTCAGGGAGAACACTTTTATCTTGAAATTTAGTGAGAGATCATCTTATAATGCTACCGTCAATCAAAGCAAGATAAGATGCATAAAAGATAAACATCACATGCAATCAATATAAGTGATATGATATGGCCATCATCATCTTGTGCTTGTGATCTCCATCTCCGAAGCACCGTCATGATCACCATCGTCACCGGCGCGACACCTTGATCTCCATCGTAGCATCGTTGTCGTTTCGTCAATCTTATGCTTCCACGACTATCGCTACCGCTTAGTGATAAAGTAAAGCATTACAGGGTGATTGCATTGCATACAATAAAGCGACAACCATATGGCTCCTGCCAGTTGCCGATAACTCGGTTACAAAACATGATCATCTCATACAATAAAATTTAGCATCATGCCTTGACCATATCACATCACAACATGCCCTACAAAAACAAGTTAGACGTCCTCTACTTTGTTGTTGCAAGTTTTACGTGGCTGCTACGGGCTTAGCAAGAACCGTTCTTACCTACGCATCAAAACCACAACGATAGTTTGTCAAGTTGGTGTTGTTTTAACCTTCGCAAGGACCGGGCGTAGCCACACTCGGTTCAACTAAAGTTGGAGAAACTGACACCCGCCAGCCACCTGTGTGCAAAGCACGTCGGTAGAACCAGTCTCGTGTAAGCGTACGCGTAATGTCGGTCCGGGCCGCTTCATCCAACAATACCGCCGAACCAAAGTATGACATGCTGGTAAGCAGTATGACTTATATCGCCCACAACTCACTTGTGTTCTACTCGTGCATATAACATCAACGCATAAAACCTGGCTCGAATGCCACTGTTGGGGAACATAGTAATTTCAAAAAAAATCCTACGCACACGCAAGATCAAGGTGATGCATAACAACGAGAGGGGAGAGTGTTGTCCACCTACCCTCGTAGACCTAAAGCGGAAGCGTTTGGCACAACGCGGTTGATGTAGTCGTACGTCTTCACGATCCAACCGATCAAGTACCGAACGTACGGCACCTCCGAGTTCAGCACACATTCAGCCCGATGACGTCCCTCGAACTCCGATCCAGCTGAGTGTTGAGGGAGAGTTTCGTCCGTACGACAGCGTGGTGACGATGTTGATGTTCTACTGACGCAGGGCTTCGCCTAAGCACCGCTACAGTATTATCGAGGTGGACTATGGTGGAGGGGGGCACCACACACGGCTAAGAGATCAATGATCAATTGTTGTCGCTATGGGGTGCCCCCTGCCCCCGTATATAAAGGAGCAAGGGGGGGGGGTGCGGCCGGCCATAGGAGGAGGCGCGCAGGAGGAGTCCTACTCCCACCGGTGATCGTCATTAAGATTGCGATGTGCAAGTTCAAGTGGAGCATTGATACGTCTCCGTCGTATCTACTTTTCCAAACACTTTTGCCCTTGTTTTGGACTCTAACTTGTATGATTTAAATGGAACTAACCCGGACTGACGCTGTTTTCAGCAGAATTGTCATGATGTTGTTTTATGTGCAGAAAACAAAAGTTCTCGGAATGACCTGAAACTCCACGGAATATCTTATAATAAATAATAAAAAATCCTCGCCAAAGATGAAGACCAGGGGGCCCACACCCTTGCCACAAGGGTGGGGGGCGCGCCCCCCTACCTCGTGGGCCTCCTAGAGACCTCCCGACTCCAACTCCAACTCTATATAACTGCTTTCGGGGAGAAAAAAAATAAGAGAGAAGAAATCATCGCGTTTTACGATACGGAGCCACCGCCAAGCCCTAAAACCTCTCGGGAGGGCTGATCTGGAGTCTGTTCGGGGCTCCGGAGAGGGGGATTCATCGCCGTCGTCATCATCAACCATCCTCCTTCACCAATTTCATGATGCTCACCGCCGTGCGTGAGTAATTCCATCGTAGGCTTGCTGGACGGTGATTTGTTGGATGAGATTTATCATGTAATCGAGTTAGTTTTGTTAGGGTTTGATCCCTAGTATCCACTCTGTTTTGAGATTGATGTTGCTATGACTTTGCTATGCTTAATGCTTGTCACTAGGGCCCGAGTGCCATGATTTCAGATCTGAACCTATTATGTTTTCATTAATATATGAGAGTTCTTGATCCTATCTTGCAAGTCTATAGTCACCTATTATGTGTTATGATCCGTTAACCCCGAAGTGACAATAATCGGGATACTTACCGGTGATGACCGTAGTTTGAGGAGTTCATGTATTCACTATGTGCTAATGCTTTGTTCCAGTTCTCTATTAAAAGGAGGCCTTAATATCCCTTAGTTTCCATTAGGACCCCGCTGCCACGGGAGGGTAGGACAAAAGATGTCATGCAAGTTCTTTTCCATAAGCACGTATGACTATATTCGGAATACATGCCTACATTACATTGACGAATTGGAGCTAGTTCTGTGTCACCCTATGTTATGACTGTTACATGATGAACCGCATCCGGCATAATTATCCATCATTGATCCGATGCCTACGAGCTTTCCATATACTGGTTTACGCTTATTTACTTTCCCGTTGCTATTGTTACAATCACTACAAAATACCAAAAACATTACTTTGCTTTCGTTACTCTTTTGTTACCGTTACCATCACTATCATATTACTTTGCTACTAAACACTTTGCTGCAGATACTAAGTTTCCAGGTGTGGTTGAATTGACAACTCAGCTGCTAATACTTGAGAATATTCTTTGGCTCCCCTTGTGTCGAATCAATAAATTTGGGTTGAATACTCTACCCTCGAAAGCTGTTGCGATCCCCTATACTTGTGGGTTATCAAGACTAATTTCTGGCGCCGTTGCCGGGGAGCATAGCTCTATTCTTTGAGTCACTTGGGATTTATATCTGCTGGACACTATGAAGAATTTGAAAGACGCTAAGATAACAATTTATCCCTCAACTACGAGGGGAGGTAAGGAACTGCCATCTAGCTCTGCACTTGATTCACCTTCTGTTATGAGTAAGCTTGCGACACCTAAACCTGCTTCTGCTATTCGTTCTGATATGTCGCATGTTATTGATGATGCTACTTCTGCTATACATGATACTTATGATGAAACTACTTCTATGCTTGATACTACTGTGCCACTTGGTGATTTTCTCGAGGAACGACTTGCTAGGGCTAGAGAGATTGAAAATATTGAATCTGATTATGAGGATGAAAGTGATGATGAAGAATCACTTGTTATTCCTGAGGGTTATTTATTTGATCAAGAAGCTTCTTTAGCTATTTTAGCTTGCAAAGATAGATATGAACTCAAAAGGTTATTAGCTAAATGGAATAAGCAATCTCTAAATGCTAGGATGAGACCTGACCTGCTTTTGCTACTTCACCTATCTGTGTTACTGATAAGGATTATGAATTCTCTATTGATCCTGATATAATTACTTTGGTTGAATCTGATCCTTTTCATGGCTATGAATCTGAAAATGTTGTGGCACATCTTACTAAATTAAATGATATAGCCACCCTGTTCACTAATGATGAGAGATCTCGCTACTTTTATATCCTTAAAATATTTCCGTTCTCATTAAAGGGTGATGCTAAGATATGGTTTAATTCTCTTGATCCTGGTTGTGTGCGTAGTCCCCAGGATATGATCTATTACTTCTCTGCTAAATATTTCCCTGCTCATAAGAAACAAGCTGCTTTAAAGGAAATATACAACTTTGTGCAAATTAAAGAAGAGAGTCTCCCACAAGCTTGGGGGAGGCTTCTCAAGTTACTTAATGCTTTGCCTGATCATCCTCTTAAGAAAAATGAAATACTTGATATCTTTTATAATGGACTAACCGATGCTTCCAGAGATTACCTGGATAGTTGTGCTGGTTCTCTTTTCAGGGAAAGAACACCAGATGAAGCTGAAATCTTATTGAATAATATATTGACAAATGAAAATAATTGGGCACCTCCTGAGCCAGCTCCTGCTCCAATTAATGATCCTATTCCTAAACCAACTCTGAAGAAGAGAGGTATTCTATTTCTCAGTCCCGAAAATATGCAAGAGGCAAAGAAATCTATGAAAGAAAAAGGTATTAAAGCTGAAGATGTTAAGAATTTACCTCCTATTGAAGAAATACATGGTCTTAATTTAACGCCTATTGAAGACACATATGATCTTAATCCTTTATTTATTGAAGAACCTCCAGACCTCGATAACTCGACACAGGTAGTGAAGGTAAATTCTCTCTATAGATATGATAAAGCTGTAATCCCATTTACTAAAATTGCTAGCCCATGCTTAGATGAGTTTGATAAATTTATGGCTAAGCAAGAAGACTTTAATGCTTATTTTGGTAGACAATTAAAATACAATTCAAATATGCTTGGACACTTGGGTGATTATATGGCTAATATTAGAGGTGAACTTAAACTTGTTAGCAAACATGCTTCCATGGTTACCACTCAAGTAGAACAAGTACTTAAAGCTCGAAAGGAATTGCTCAATGAGATGAATAGTAAGAAAAATGATTATGCTGTTAAAGTGGCTACTAGAACTGGTAGAATGACTCAGGAACCTTTGTATCCTGAAGGCCACCCTAAGAGAACTGAGCAAGATTCTTAAATAAATAAAATTGATGCACCTAATTCTTCTAAAAAGAAGAAAAAGAAAAATGATAGAACTGTGCAAACTTCTAGTGAACCTATTGTTGAACCACCTGATAATCCAAATGATATCTCTATGTCTGATGTTGAAAGACAATCTGGCAATGAACATGAACCTAATGAAAATGTTAGTGATGATGTTCATAATAATGCTCAACCTAGTAATGATAATGATGTAGAAATTGAACCTGCTGTTGATCTTGATAACCCACAATCAAAGAATCAACGTTATGATAAGAAAGACTTTGTTGCTAGGAAACATGGTAAAGAAAGAGAGCCTTGGGTTCAGAAACCCATGCCTTTTCCTCCCAAACCATCCAAGAAAAAGGATGATGAGGATTTTGAGTGCTTTGCTGAAATGATTAGACCTATCTTTTTGCATATGCGATTAACTGATATGCTCAAAACCAATCCTTATGCTAAGTATATGAAAGATGTTATTACAAATAAAAGAAAAATACCAGAAGCTGAAATTTCCACCATGCTTGCTAATTATACTTTTAAGGGTGGAGTACCTAAGAAACTTGGAGATCTAGGAGTACCTACTATACCATGCTCCATTAAAAGAAACTATGTTAAAACTGCTTTATGTGATCTTGGAGCCGGTGTTAGTGTTATGCCTCTCTGTTTATATCATAGACTTGACTTGAATAAGTTGACACCTACCGAAATATCTTTGCAAATGGCTGATAAATCAACTGCTATACCTATCGGTATTTGTGAGGATGTGCCTGTTATAGTTCCAAACGTTACTATTTTAACGGACTTTGTTACTCTTGATATTCCCGAGGACGATAGTATGTCTATTATTCTTGGAAGACCTTTTCTTAATACTGCAGGGGCTGTTATTGATTGCAACAAAGGCAATGTCACTTTTCATGTTAATGGTAATGAGCATACGGTACACTTTCCGAGGAAACAACCTCAAGTCCATAGTATCAATTCTATCGGAAAAATTCCATCGATTATATTTGGAGGTTTTGAATTTCCTCTTCCTACTGTCAAGAAGAAATATGATATTCTTATTATTGGGGATGTGCATATCCCCGTTGAGGTAACCTAGTGTTATTCAAAATTTCTCCGGTTTCATGTTAATCGGAATGAGTTTGTTAACAAGACTTGATCAACCTTGTTAGTGGATTCCTTTTGACGAGCATGAGATGGATGAAACTAGAAGCACAACCTTCTGTACCCTCTCTATACTTTCTGTTATTTAGTTGAAATAAAGTAAAAATAAATAATTTTTTGTCTGTTATCTGATTATCCGTGCAATATAAAAATACCTCGAAAATAAAAGTTCTCCAAATGCCCTGAAAATTAAATATGATTTTTATAGAATATTTGAGGATTTATGGAACAAAGAACACACCAGGGGGCCCACGACCTTGCCACGAGGGTGGAGGGCGTGCCCACCCCCCTAGGGCGCGCCCCCTGCCTGATGGGCCCACGGTGGCCCTCCTCCACTTATTCCTGCACCCATCCTCTTCTTCTTCCTCCCACAAACACGAAAAACCAACTCAAGCATGAGTTCCAGCCCTCTTTGCTGCCATTTTCGATCTCCTTGCTCAAAGCACCTCTCACAAAACTGCTTGGGGAGATTGTTCCTTGGTATGTGACTCCTCTATTGGTCCAATTAGTTTTTGTTCTAGTGCTTTATTCATTGCAAATTTTTGCTGCTTAGGTGACCCTGTTCTTGAGCTTGCATGTCAAATTTATATGGTCAAAAGTAGTTTTGATGCATGATATAGGCCCTAGGCACTTGTAGGAGTAGTTGGTATCAATATTATTGAGTTTGGTTTACTTTTATTTTGAAGTTACTAAAAATTTCAGAATTTTTCAGAAAATGATGAGGAGATTATTGAGGGGTTCATCGAGCCAAAGCTCGAAGGAAAAGGCACCAAAGCCTAAGTATAATTTGCCGCGCACCGCGGAGGTTCGGGCGTGTGAACGGCCTTCCGAGGATTTCTTGAGAGCAGCTGGGATTTATGAAGATTTTCGTGAATTGGCTCATAATGCAGGCCTCACCGCTTTCCTCCACGACCAATGCGATCAGTATCTCTTACTCACAAATACCTTTGTGCAAAACTTTCATTTTCATTCTAGGAACTCACCACCTACGGTGGAGTTTCATTTATATGATGAGCATAAGGAGATGTCACTTTATGATTTCTGTCGGATTTGTTTAGTCCCTTTTGGGGGCAAGACAGAAGAACCGCATCATGATGATGTGGAGGGGTTTATTGATACTATCACTGTAGGAGAAACTAGGAAGGTTCCCGATGCATGAATCACTAGCATACATTTTCCTGTTTTACGTTACTTTGCATTATTTGCTAGTCGTTGCTTAATTGGACGCGGAAACTGTGGAAACATTAGTATCCCTGATATAATTATTCTTCTCCACGGTTTATACAGTGATAACACTTTTAGTATGGGCGGTATTATTGCTAAACGGTTAAGTCTAAACCGTACAAAGGGCCCCATCTTTGGAGGCATCTATGCTACACTCCTAGCTGCACATTTTAACGCACCTATTAGGCATGCTGAGAAGGAAGAAAAAGTGTTGCCTCGTGTTTATCTAGATTATAAAAGTATGGTGGCACATGATTTTATTATTAAGAACAGGGCAGGAGAGCTTAAATATCAATTATTCTTTAATAAACATCATCCTGAGACTATTACCTTGCCTGCTCCTTCTTTGTTTGATTTGACTATAGGCAAGTACCTTGTTCCGTTGACGGCTATCCACGCTTACCGGAACCCTGCACCAGCCGAGGAGCTAGAACCGGAACCACAATTTGATCCTTCACGACAGTCTAACTATCAGTGGGATCCGGAGATGATTGCCAGCCAGTGGCAATCGGAGCCTTCTTCTTCCTCATCGCAGTACGACCCCAACTATTATTATGGATATTAGCCAGGCCAACTGTGGCCAAAAGCCTAAGCTTGGGGGAGTACGTATTTCTCACCGACATTACATTTATGTTCACACACACACATTGCTAGATGTCGGTGCTCATACTTTTTCATTGTATCATCCATGCTAGTTTATTTTCCTTTTTATGCTTTCTTCTTGTCTGTTTAATAAACCTTAAGAAAAACAAAAAAATAGCTGTAGCTTTTAATTAATTTACTTTCCATGCTTGTAGTAGTAATTAAAAAAACCCAAAAATATTTTCTATTCTTCTTTTGCTTGTTGGGAGCTTTCCCGTGTAAATAGTTTTATTTCTTTTCTTTCTTTGGGGGTCAGTAGGAGAAGGCCATGATTAAATTGTTGAAGTGGCTCTTATATGCTTTATTGTTGATTTAACCAAGAGCCCATATTGCTTTGTCTTCTCCTGTTTATTGAATGCTCGCATATTCCAGCTTAGTCCAATGCACGTGCACTCTAATTACTATTCACATCGTTCGGTCGTGCAAGTGAAAGGCAATTATGATGATATATGATGGACTGACTGAGATGAGAAAAGCTGGTATGAACTCGACCTCTCTTGTTTTTGTAAATATGATGAGTTCATCGTTCTTGATTCAGCTTGTTATGAATAAACATGTTTGCAATGACAATTAGAGATCATAGTTGCTTGTACCATGCTTGATTAGCTATGAGTTATAATGGTCTACCTTGTGTGCCAACATGCTATTAAAATGGTTATGATGTGGTATGATAGGGTGCTATCCTCCTCTGAATGATTTAAGTGACTTGACTTGGCACATGTTCACGCTGTTGGGGAACGTAGTAATTTCAAAAACATTCCTACACACACGCAAGATCATGGTGATGCACAACAACGAGAGGGGAGAGTGTTGTCCACGTACCCTCGTAGACCGAAAGCGGAAGCGTTTAGCACAACGCGGTTGATGTAGTCGTACGTCTTCACGATCCGACCGATCAAGTACCGAACGTACGGCACGTTCGAGTTCAGCACACGTTCAGCCCGATGACGTCCCTCGAACTCCAATCCAGCCGAGTGTTGAGGGAGAGTTTTGTCAGCACGACGGTGTGGTGATGATGTTGATGTTCTACCGATGCAGGGCTTCGTCTAAGCACCGCTACAGTATTACCAAGGTGGACTATGGTGGAGGGGGGCACCGCACACGGCTAAGAGATCAATGATCAATTGTTTTGTCTCTAAGGTGCCCCCTGCCCCAGTATATAAAGGAGCAAGGGGGGTGCGGCCGGCCATAGGAGGAGGCGCACAGGAGGAGTCCTACTCCTACCGGGAGTAGGAATCCCCTCCTTTTTCTAGTTGGATTAGGACTTGGGGGGGGAAGGAGTGGAGGAGAAAGAAGGAAGGGGGGCGCCGCCCCCCTCTCCTTGTCCTATTCGGACTAGGGGGAGGGGCACGCGGCCAGCCCTTGCCTCCTCTCCTCTCTTCCACCTAGGCCCACTAAGGCCCATTTGATTCCCAGGGGGGTTCCGGTAACCTCCCGGTACTCCGGTAAAATCACTATTTCACCCGGAACACTTCCGATGTCTAAACATATGCTTCCAATATATCAATCTTCATGTCTCGACCATTTCGAGACTCCTCTTCATGTCCGTGATCACATACGGGACTCAGAACAACCTTCGGTACATTGAAACATATAAACTCATAATACAACTATCATCGTAATGTTAAGCGTGCGGACCCTGCGGGTTCGAGAACTATGTAGACATGACCGAGACACGTCTCCGGTCAATAACCAATAGCGGAACCTGGATGCTCATATTGGCTCCTACATATTCTACGAAGATCTTTATCGGTCAGACCGCATAACAACATACGGTGTTCCCTTTGTCATCGGTATGTTACTTGCCCGAGATTCGATCGTCGGTATCTCAATACCTAGTTCAATCTCGTTACCGGCAAGTCTCTTTACTCGTTCCGTAATACATCATCTCGTAACTAACTCATTAGTTACAATGCTTGCAAGGCTTAAGTGATGTGCATTACCGAGAGGGTCCAGAGATACCTCTCCGACAATGGAGTGACAAATCCTAATCTCGAAATACGCCAACCCAACAAGTACCTTCGGAGACACCTGTAGAGCACCTTTATAATCACCCAGTTACGTTGTGACTTTTGGTAGCACATAAAGTGTTCCTCCGGTAAATGGGAGTTGCATAATCTCACAGTCATAGGAACATGTATACGTTATGAAGAAAGCAATAGCAACATACTAAACGATCGTGTGCTAAGCTAACGGAATGGGTCATGTCAATCACATCATTCTCCTAATGATGTGATCCCGTTAATCAAATAACAACTCTTTGTCCATGGTTAGGAAACATAACCATCTTTTATTAACGAGCTAGTCAAGTAGAGGCATACTAGTGACACTCTGTTTGTCTATGTATTCACACATGTATTATGTTTCCGGTTAATACAATTCTAGCATGAATAATAAACATTTATCATGATATAAGGAAATAAATAATAACTTTATTATTGCCTCTAGGGCATATTTCCTTCAGTCTCCCACTTGCACTAGAGTCAATAATCTAGATCACATCACCATGTGATTTAACATCAATAGTTCACATCACCATGTGATTAACACCCATAGTTTGCATTGTCATGTGACCAACACCCAAAGGGTTTACTAGAGTCAATAATCTAGTTCACATCGCTATGTGATTAACATCCAAAGAGTACTAAGGTGTGATCATGTTTTGCTTGTGAGAGAAGTTTAGTCAACGGGTCTGCCATATTCAGATCCGTATGTATTTTGCAAATTTCTATGTCTACAATGCTCTACACAGAGCTACTTTAGCTAATTGCTCCCACTTTCAATATGTATCCAGATGAAGACTTAGAGTCATCTGGATCAGTGTCAAAACTTGCATAGACGTAACCCTTTACGATGAACCTTTTTGTCACCTCCATAATCGAGAAACATATCCTTATTCCACTAAGGATAATTTTGACCGTTGTCCAGTGATTTACTCCTAGATCACTATTGTACTCCCTTGCCAAAATCAGTGTAGGGTATACAATATATCTGGTACACAGCATGGCATAATTTATAGAACCTATGGTTGAGGCATAGGAAATGACTTTCATTCTCTTTCTATCTTCTGCCATGGTCGGGCTTTGAGTCTTACTCAATTTCACACCTTGTAACACAGGTAAGAACTCTTTCTTTGATTGTTCCATTTTGAACTACTTCAAAATATTGTCAAGGTATGTACTCATTGAAAAAACTTATCAAGCGTTTTGATCTATCTCTGTAGATCTTGATGCTCAATATGTAAGCAACTTCACCGAGGTCTTTCTTTGAAAAACTCCTTTCAAACAATCCTTTATGCTTTGCAGAATAATTCTACATTATTTCCGATCAACAATATGTCATTCACATATACTTATCAGAAATTTTGTAGTGCTCTCACTCACTTTCTTGTAAATACAGGCTTCACCGCAAGTCTGTATAAAACTATATGCTTTGATCAACTTATCAAAGCGTATATTCCAACTCCGAGATGCTTGCACCAGTCTGTAGATGGATCGCTGGAGCTTGCATATTTTGTTAGCACTTTTAGGATTGACAAAACCTTCTGGTTACATCATATACAACTCTTTAATAAATCCATTAAAGAATGCAGTTTTGTTTATCCATTTGCCAGATTTCATAAAATGCGGCAATTGCTAACATGATTCGGACATACTTAAGCATAGATACGAGTGAGAAACTCTCATCGTAGTCAACACCTTGAACTTGTCAAAAACCTTTCGCGACAATTCTATCTTTGTAGATAGTAACACTACTATCAACGTCCGTCTTTCTCTTGAAGATCCATTTAATCTCAATGGCTCGCCGATCATTGGGCAAGTCAATCAAAGTCCATACTTTGTTCTCATACATGGATCTCATCTCAGATTTCATGGCCTCAAGCCATTTTGCGGAATCTGGGCTCATCATCGCTTCCTCATAGTTCGTAGGTTCGTCATGGTCAAGTAGCATGACCTCCAGAACAGGATTACCGTACCACTCTGGTGCGGATCTTACTCTGGTTGACCTACGAGGTTCGGTACTAACTTGATCTGAAGTTTCATGATCATCATCATTAGCTTCCTCATTAATTGGTGTAGGTGTCACAGGAACCGGTTTCTGTGATGAACTACTATCCAATAAGGGAGCAGGTACAGTTACCTCATCAAGTTCTACTTTCCTCCCACTCACTTCTTTCGAGAAAAACTCCTTCTCTAGAAAGGATCCATTTTCAGCAACGAATATCTTGCCTTCGGATCTGTGATAGAAGGTGTACCCAACATTTTCTTTTGGGTATCGTATGAAGACGCATTTCTCCGATTTGGGCTTGAGCTTATCAGGTTGAAACTTTTTCACATAAACATTGCAACCTCAAACTTTAATAAATGACAGCTTAGGTTTCTTGCCAAACCATAGTTCATACGGTGTCGTCTCAACGGATTTTGATGGTGCCCTATTTAATGTGAATGTAGCTGTCTCTAATGCATAACCCCAAAACGATAGTGGTAAATCGGTAAGAGACACCTTAGATCACACCATACCTAATAAAGTACGGTTACGATGTTCGAGACACCATTACACTGTGGTGTTCCAGGTGGCGTGAGTAGTGAAACTATTTCACATTGTTTTAACTGAAGGCCAAACTCTTAACTCAAATATTTTACTTCTGCGATCATATCGTAGAAACTTTTATTTTCGTTACGATGATTCTCCAGTTCACTCTAAATTCTTTGAACTTTTCAAATATTTCAGATTTGTGTTTCATCAAGTAGATATACTCATATCTGCTCAAATCATCTGTGAAGATCAGAAAATAATGATACCTACCGCGAGCCTCAATATTCATCGGACCACATACATTAGTATGTATGATTTCCAACAAGTCTGTTGCTTGCTCCATTGTTCCGGAGAATGGAGTCTTAGTCATCTTGCCCATGAGGCATGGTTCGCAAGCATCAACTGATTCATAATCAAGTGATTCCAAAAGCCCATCAGCATGGATTTTCTTCATGCGCTTTACACCAATATGACCTAACCGGCAGTGCCACAAATAAGTTGCACTATCATTATTAACTTTGCATCTTTTGGCTTCAATATTATAAAAATGTGTATAACCACGATCGAGATCCAACAAACCAGTTTTATTAGGTGTATGACCATAGAAGGTTTTATTCATGTAAACAGAACAACAATTATTCTCTAACTTACATGAATAACCGTATTGCAATAAACATGATCCAATCATATTCATGCTCAACACAAACACTAAATAACATTTATTTTAGGTTTAACACTAATCCTGAAAGTATAGGGAGTGTGCGATGATGATCATATCAATCTTGGAACCATTTCCAATACACATCGTCACTTCACCCTTAACTAGTCTATGTTCATTCTGCAACTCCCGTTTCGAGTTACTATTCTTAGCAACTGAACTAGTATCAAATACTAAGGGGTTGCTATAAACATTAGTAAAGTACACATCAATAACATGTATATCAAATATACCTATGTTCACTTTGCCATCCTTCTTATCCGCCAATTACTTGGGGTAGTTCCGCTTCCAATGACCAGTCCCTTTGTAGTAGAAGCACTCAGTTTCAGGCTTAGGTCCAAACTTGGGTTTTTTCACTTGAGCAGCAACTTGTTTGCAGTTCTTCTTGAAGTTCCCCTTCTTCCCTTTGCCCTTTACTTGAAACTAATGGTCTTGTCAACCATCAGCACTTGATGTTTTTCTTGATTTCTACCTTCGTCGATTTCAGCATCACGAAGAGCTTGGGAATCGTTTCTGTTATCCCTTGCATATTATAGTTCATCACGAAGTTCTAGTAACTTGGTGATAGTGACTAGAGAACTCTGCCAATCACTATCTTATCTGGAAGATTAACTCCCACTTGATTCAAGCGATTGTAGTACCCAGACAATCTGAGCGCATGCTCACTGCTTGAGCTATTCTCCTCCGTCTTTTAGCTATAGAACTTGTTGGAGACTTCATATCTCTCAACTCGGGTATTTGCTTGAAATATTAACTTCAACTCCTGGAACATCTCATATGGTACATGAAGTTCAAAACGTCTTTGAAGTTCCGATTCTAAGCCGTTTAAGCACGGTGCACTAAACTATCAAGTAGTCATCATATTGAGCTAGCCAAATGTTCGTAACATCTGCATCTGCTCCTGCAATAGGTTTGTCACCTAGCGGTGCATCAAGGACATAATTCTTCTGTGCAACAATGAGGATAAACCTCAGATCACGGATCCAATCCGCATCATTGCTACTAACATCTTTCAACTTAGTTTTCTCTAGGAACATATCAAAAGTAAAATAGGGGAGCTAAACGCGAGCTATTGATCTACAACATAGATATGCTAATACTACCAGGACTAAGTTCATGATAAATTTAAGTTTAATTAATCATATTACTTAAGAACTCCCACTTAGAAAGACATCCCTCTAATCTTTCGTGAAATGGAGTAGTTTTCAATGGTGAACATCACTATGTTGATCATATATACTATATGATTCACGCTCGACCTTTCGGTCTCAGTGTTCCGAGGCCATATCTGCATATGCTAGGCTCGTCAAGTTTAACCTGAGTATTCTGCATGTGCAAAACTGGCTTGCACTCGTTGTAGATGGACGTAGAGCTTATCACACCCGATCATCACGTGGTGTCTGGGCACGACAAACTTTGGCAACGATGCATACTCAGGGAGAACACTTTTATCTTGAAATTTAGTGAGAGATCATCTTATAATGCTACCGTCAATCAAAGCAAGATAAGATGCATAAAAGATAAACATCACATGCAATCAATATAAGTGATATGATATGGCCATCATCATCTTGTGCTTGTGATCTCCATCTCCAAAGCACCGTCATGATCACCATCGTCACCGCGCGACACCTTGATCTCCATCGTAGCATCGTTGTCGTCTCGCGAATCTTATGCTTCCACGACTATCGTTACCGCTTCGTGATAAAGTAAAGCATTACAGGGCGATTGCATTGCATACAATAAAGCGACAACCATATGGCTCCTGCCAGTTGCCAATAACTCAGTTACAAAACATGATCATCTCATACAATAAAATTTAGCATCATGCCTTAACCATATCACATCACAACATGCCCTGCAAAAACAAGTTAGACGTCCTCTACTTTGCTGTTGCAAGTTTTACGTGGCTGCTACGGGCTTAGCAAGAACCGTTCTTACCTACGCATCAAAACCACAACGATAGTTTGTCAAGTTGGTGATGTTTTAACCTTCGCAAGGACCAGGCGTAGCCACACTAGGTTCAACTAAAGTTTGAGAAACTGACACCTGCCAGCCACCTGTGTGCAAAGCACGTCAGTAGAACCAGTCTCGCGTAAGCGTACGCGTAATGTCGGTCTGGACCGCTTCATCCAACAATACCGCCGAACCAAAGTATGACATGCTGGTAAGCAGTATGACTTATATCGCCCACAACTCACTTGTGTTCTACTCGTGCATATAACATCAATGCATAAAACCTGGCTCGGATGCCACTGTGGGGGAACGTAGTAATTTCAAAAAAATTCCTACACACACGCAAGATCATGGTGATGCACAACAACGAGAGGGGAGAGTGTTGTCCATGTACCCTCGTAGACCGAAAGCGGAAGCGTTTAGCACAACACGGTTGATGTAGTCGTACGTCTTCACAATCCGACCGATCAAGTACCGAACGTACGGCACCTCCGAGTTCAGCCCACGTTCAGCCCGATGATGCCCCTCGAATTCCGATCCAGCCGAGTGTTGAGGGAGAGTTTCGTCAGCACGACGGTGTGGTGAAGATGTTGATGTTCTACCGATGCAGGGCTTCGTCTAATCGCCGCTACAGTATTATCAAGGTGGACTATGGTGGAGGGGGGCACCGCACACGGCTAAGAGATCAATGATCAATTGTTGTGTCTCTAAGGTGCCCCCTGCCCCCGTATATAAAGGAGCAAGGGGGGTGCGGCCGGCCATAGGAGGAGGCGCGCAGGAGGAGTCCTACTCCTATCGGGAGTAGGACTCCCCTCCTTTTTCCTAGTTGGATTAGGACTTGGGGGGAAGGAGTGGAGGAGAAAGAAGGAAGGGGGGCGCCGCCCCCCTCTCCTTGTCCTATTCAGACTAGGGGGGATGGGCGCGTGGCCAGCCCTTGCCTCCTCTCCTCTCTTCTACCTAGGCCCACTAAGGCCCATTTGATTCCTGGGGGGGGGGGTCCGGTAACCTCCCGGTACTCCGGTAAAATCACTATTTCACCCGGAACACTTCCGATATCCAAACATAGGCTTCCAATATATCAATCTTCATGTCTCGACCATTTCGAGACTCCTCGTCATGTCCGTGATCACATCCGGGACTCTGAACAACCTTCGGTACATCGAAACATATAAACTCATAATATAACTATCATCGTAACGTTAAGCGTGCGGACCCTACGGGTTCGAGAACTATGTAGACATGACCGAGACATGTCTCCGGTCAATTACCAATAGCGGAACCTGGATGCTCATATTGGCTCCTACATATTCTACGAAGATCTTTATCGGTCAAACCGCATAATAACATACGTTGTTCCCTTTGTCATCGGTATGTTACTTGCCCGAGATTCGATCGTCGGTATCTCAATACCTAGTTCAATCTCGTTACCGGCAAGTCTCTTTACTCGTTCCGTAATACATCATCCCGTAACTAACTCATTAGTTACAATGCTTGCAAGGCTTAAGTGATGTGCATTACCGAGAGGGCCAGAGATACCTCTCCGACAATTGGAGTGACAAATCCTAATCTCGAAATACACCAACCCAACAAGTACCTTCGGAGACACATCTAGAGCACCTTTACAATCACCCAGTTACGTTGTGACGTTTTGTAGCACACAAAGTGTTCCTCCGGTAAACGGGAGTTGCATAATCTCATAGTCATAGGAACATGTATAAGTCTTGAAGAAAACAATAGCAATAAATTAAACGATCAAGTGCTATGCTAACGGAATGGGTCAAGTCAATCACATCATTATCCGAATGACGTGATCCCATTAATCAAATGACAACTCTTTGTCTATGGCTAGGAAACATAACCATCTTTGATCAACGAGCTAGTCAAGTAGAGGCATACTAGTGACACTCTGTTTGTCTATGTATTCACACATGTATTATGTTTCCGTTTAATACAATTCTAGCATGAATAATAAACATTTATCATGATATAAGGAAATAAATAATAACTTTATTATTGCCTCTAGGGCATATTTCCTTCACACGCATGTAGTTGAAACAAATCAACATAGCCTTCACGATATTTATGTTCATGGTGGATTATATCCTACTCATGCTTGCACCCAATGTTTATTAATTTTAATGCATGTACATGGCTGTTGTCACTCTCTAGTTGGTCGCTCCCAAGTCTTTTGCTAGCCTTCACCTGTACTAAGCGGGAATACTGCTTGTGCATCCAAACTCCTTAAACCCCAAAGTTATTCCAGATGAGTCCACTATACCTTCCTATATGCGGTATCTACCTGCCGTTCCAAGTAAATTTGTATGTGCCAAACTCTAAACCTTCAAATAAATATCTTGTTTTGTATGCTCGAATAGCTCATGTATCAACTAGGGTTGTCTGTATCTTCCATGTTAGGCGGGTTATTCTCAAGAGGAGTGGACTCCGCTCCTCACTCACGATATAAATGGCTGGTCACCGGGATGCCCAGTCCCATGCTTTATGCAAACTAAATCAAAATAATTGCAAACAAAACTCCCCCTGGGACCTGATGTATGTTGGAGGCACTTGTTGTTTCGAGCAAGCCATGGATTGATGTTTGTTGGTGGAGGGGGAGTATAAACTTTACCATTCTGTTTGGGAACCGCCTATAATGTGTGTAGCATGGAAGATATCGCCATCTCTTGGTTGTTATGTTGACAATGAAAGTATACCACTCAAAATATTATTCACCTCTATTTCGAAACCAAGCTCTGGCACCTCTACAAATCCCTGCTTCCCTCTGTGAAGGGCCTATCCATTTACTTTTATGTTGAGTCATCACCCTCTTATTAAAAAGCACCAGTTGGAGAGCACCGCTGTCATTTGCATTCACTACTGTTAATTTATATTGGGTGTGACTATGATTGGATCTCTTTTACCATGAATTACAATGTCTAGTCAGTCCTTGATCTTTAAAGGTGCTCTGCATTTATGTTTTGCGGTCTCAGAAAGGGCTAGCGAGATACCATCTTGTTATATCATATTATGATTGTTTTGAGAAAGTGTTGTCATCCGAGATTTATTATTATGGCTTGCTAGTTGACTATGCTATTGATATGGGTAATCATGAGACCTGAGAATTATTGCAAATGTGGTTAGTTATAATCTTTGCTGAAAACTTGAATGCTAGCTTGACATATTTACAACAACAAGAGCAAACAGAGTTTGTAAAAGTTTTTCTTTATTTCTTTCAGTTTGTCAACTGGATTGCTTGAGGATAAGCAAGGGTTTAAGCTTGGGGGAGTTGATACGTCTCCGTCGTATCTACTTTTCCAAACACTTTTGCCCATGTTTTGGACTCTAACTTGTATGATTTGAATGGAACTAACCCGGACTGACGCTGTTTTCAGCAGAATTGCCATGATGTTGTTTTATGTGCAGAAAACAAAAGTTCTCGGAATGACCTGAAACTCCATGGAATATCTTACAATAAATAATAAAAAATCCTCGCCAAAGATGAAGACCAGGGGCCCCGCACCCTTGCCACGAGGGTGCCCCCCTAGGGCGCGCCCCCTACCTCGTGGGCCCCCCGGAGACCTCCCGACTCCAACTCCAACTCTATATAACTGCTTTCGGGGAGAAAAAAATAAGAGAGAAGAAATCATCGTGTTTTACGATACGGAGCCGCCGCCAAGCCCTAAAACCTCTCGGGAGGGCTGATCTGGAGTCCGCTCGGGGCTCCGGAGAGGGGGATTCGTCGTCGTCATCACCAACCATCCTCCATCACCAATTTCATGATGCTCACTGCCGTGCGCGAGTAATTCCATCATAGGCTTCCTGGACGGTGATGGGTTGGATGAGATTTATCATGTAATCGAGTTAGTTTTGTTAGGGTTTGATCCCTAGTATCCACTATGTTCTGAGATTGATGTTGCTATGACTTTGCTATGCTTAATGCTTGTCACTAGGGCCCGAGTGCCATGATTTCAGATCTGAACCTATTATGTTTTCATTAATATATGAGAGTTCTTGATCCTATCTTGCAAGTCTATAATCACCTATTATGTGTTATGATCCGTTAACCCCGAAGTGACAATAATCGGGATACTTACCGGTGATGACCGTAGTTTGAGGAGTTCATGTATTCACTATGTGCTAATGCTCTGTTCCGGTTCTCTATTAAAAGGAGGCCTTAATATCCCTTAGTTTCCATCAGGACCCCGCTGCCATGGGAGGGTAGGACAAAAGATGTCATGCAAGTTCTTTTCCATAAGCACGTATGACTATATTCGGAATACATGCCTACATTACATTGACGAATTGGAGCTAGTTCTGTGTCACCCTATGTTATGACTGTTACATGATGAACCGCATCCTGCATAATTATCCATCATTGATCCGATGCCTACGAGCTTTCCATATACTGGTTTACGCTTATTTACTTTCCCGTTGCTATTGTTACAATCACTACAAAATACCAAAAACATTACTTTGCTTTCGTTACTCTTTTGTTACCGTTACCATCACTATCATATTACTTTGCTACTAAACACTTTGCTGCAGATACTAAGTTTCCAGGTGTGGTTGAATTGACAACTCAGCTGCTAATGCTTGAGAATATTCTTTGGCTCCCCTTGTGTCGAATCAATAAATTTGGGTTGAATACTCTACCCTCGAAAGCTGTTGTGATCCCTTATACTTGTGGGTTATCAAGCATCATGAAGAAATCATGCTTGAAGCTTGCCGTCCATTTTGGTGACAGTGGACCTGTGAGGATGTGCTAAAGAGTAGCTCATCCATAGTGGAGTATGAGGGAGCAATCAACTAGCCTTCACCGAGCCAAGGCAATCAAGATAGGTGGTCCAACTAGAGGAAGTCAGGATCGTCATCATCATCTAACTCAAGTGGAATATGTGCAAGGCAAAGGTTTGCCCTTGATAGGTTTTCTATTTTACCGGTCTCATGGTTGGAGTTGGGAGACCGGGTTATAGGATCGATTGCCATACTATCAAGGGGGGCTCTCAATTTATTAGCTTGATCGTATCGTTCGTAGAGAGCTCAAACCATTGCATCCTTGTATCATCTTTCTTGATTCTTGTTTGGTGTTTCTCTTTGTGAGTTTAGAGCTTATGGTCATCTTCATGACAAACTCAAGTTCATCGAAAACGGAATTCACATGCATCTTATATGTTGTTTTTGATGTTGGGGTTTTTGCCGGTTCCCCATTCATAGAGGTTTCACATCTCTATATCACTGGCATTTTTTCTACTGCCTCTTCACACTAGTACTCGTCGTCATCTCTCCAACAAGCTTGAGTTTGCTCAATTCGAAGCTCATTTGTAGAAGTTATGCCAGTTCAGGCTTTCATGCATCCATCTAGTTTACTTAGGCCTTTTTGGTTGCACTCTAGTGGTAGTACCGCTTGCGCGGTACTTTCGCGGTTCCACGGCGGTAGTACCGCACCGTGCTATAGTACCGCGCTGCCCTAGTCAACTACCACGATTTCACCTGTACATGCAACACCTAGCGGTAGTACCACTAGTGGGAACGGTAGTACCGCTCCGGCGGCACTACCGCCTCCTTGAGTTTCTCAGTTGCACGTTACGGCTCAAACTACCGTGCTAGCGGAAGTACCGCTCGCTCGAGCAGTACTACCGCTTGTGCGCAGACTGAGTGCATAACGTTTGGATTTGGGGGGGGGCTATAAAAGGGGGTCTTCTTCCCCATTGCATCTCATCTTCTTGAGCTCGTGTTCTTCTCCCATTGTTGACCTTCTTCAACTTGTTATCTCTCAATTCCTCCAATAATTCTTGCTAGTTCTTGAGGGAAAAAAGAGAGGAGATCTAGATCCACATTTTCACTAATCACTTTCTCCTCTTTGTGAGGGGAACCCCTTGGATCTAGATCTTGGAGTTCTTGGTGTTCCCCTTCTTGTTCTTCCTCTCATATTTTTCCATAGCTTTCGTTGCTTTGATGGGATTTGGGAGTGAGGGACTTGGGCACTTCGTGTGCCCTTACCATTGCATTTGGTGCATCGGTTTGAGTTCTCCACGGTGATATATGGAGGTGAAAGTTGAGAAGCTTATTTATCTTGGGTGCTTGGTACCCTAGAGCTTGTTCCTCCTGGGTGCTTGGGCGCCCTAGACGGTTAGTGGTGCCTCGGAGCTCAATCATTATGGTGTAAAGCTCTGGGCAAGCGTCGGGGTCTCCAATTAGGTTGTGGAGATCGCCCCGAGCAATTTGTACGGGTTCTGGTGACCGCCCCAAGGGTTGCCAAAGTGTACGGGTTCAGTGACCGCCCCCAAGGGTTGCCATTTGTATGGGTTCGCTGACGACAGTCCTCAAGGGTCCCTTAGTGGAATCACGATATCTTGCATTGTGCGAGGACGTGAGGAGATTACGGTGGCCGTAGTGGCATTTTGGGGAGCATTGTGCCTACACACCGCTCCAAATGGAGATTAGCATCCACAAGGATGTGAGCTTTGGGATACATTGCCGTCTCAGTGTGCCTCGGTTATCTCTTACTCGAGCCCTTTACTTATGCACTTTACTTTGTGATAGCCATAGTGTTTCATGTTATATATCTTGCTATCACCTAGTTGTTTATCTTACTTAGCATAAGTTGTTGATGCACATAGGTGAGCCTAATTGTTTTAGGTTTTGTGTTTGACAAATTAAACGCTAGTTTTATTTCACATTTCTTCAAGCCTAAGCCGTAATTATTTCAAAGTTCCTATTCACCACCCTCTAGGCGACATCCACGATCTTTCAGCAAATATACCCCCCGTTCCTCGAACACACATGTCGCGAATCGAAAACAACATCCAGAAATCTCCTGCCTACCTGCAAAAATCTCCGACGCCCCTGGCTCAACGCTCGCACCTACCGCCGCATGCAACGAGGCTGTCGTCGTGGGAAAATGGAATCGCACATAAGAGGGACGTCACGCTTACCTTGGGTTTGGATGGCTGCGGGGATGTCCTCTTCGCTAGCCCGAACAAGTAGCACTGCTGCGCGAAGTCACCGGACCTCCCCCAAACCCTCCTCCGACCCTCTTCTGTCATGTACTCTCTCCGTTCCTATATATAAGTCTTCTTAGAGATTCCACTATATATGCGGGTGTATATAGACACATTTTAGAGTGTCGATTCACTCATTTTTGTCCGTACATAGTCCATAGTGTAATCTCTTGAAATACTTGTATTTAGGAACCAAGGGAGTACTTGACAAAGAGGGGATACGAAGCCGCGGCACGTGGGTGCCCCGAACCACACCTCTCGTATCCACGGTTGTCGCGTCGTCCTAACTTCGGTAGCTGCGGACTGCGTTGAGTTTTGTCGGGCGATGGATTTGGCCGGCGGAGCAACTGCACAACCCCCTCCCTCTCACGATTTTGAATAGAATGAATGCCAGGGCGTGGGCAGCGGGGAAGAGGTGGAGAGAGAGGTGCGGGACGTGGTGGGCCCTCCACCGCTTTGGCCGTTTTGCCCAACATGCGCGGTGCCGTTTCGATATAGACCGAATCCACCCGCGCGCCCGACCGAAAAATACTTGCGCTTCGCGATCTCGATCCGACGGTAGCGAGAGGGGTGTGCTCGGGACGCCCAAAAAGTAGAGCTGCACTTTTTAGCATTTGGGAAATAATAAATAAAACTTTGTCGGAACAAGCATTGTATACTTTATTAACCACATGTAAAGTTTCGGAACAAGATGACTTCTATGGTATTTTTGATAAAAAGACAAAATTACAAATACAAAATGTGTGAATAATAAGCTTAATTACAAATACAAATTTGTACTAGAGCCGCGTCAATTAATTTGGATCGGAGAGAGTATCTGTTTTATTTTTAATCGTTCTGAATATCATGGAAGTCATTTTGCCCCGAAACTTTACAGAGAGTAATACAGTAGACAATACTTGCTCCTACAAAGTTTCAGAATTCTTACATTTACATTTTTTAAATTTTTTTTCCGGGTGTGCTTAGACGCAGGTTCCGTTGTGTATTTTCATATAGAACTTGACCCATACCTTGTTTCAGTCCGTGCAAGTCTACACTGGGTCACGGCGCGCTGGACGGCCGAAAACAAACCGCGCAATCGAACACGGCGTTAGATTCAACAACCTGCCGTCAGGAGTTTGCCCTTGGCGCCACGCACGCCGAATATCCGACCTATTGCGGCATGTCCTTGAGGAGCTTCTGCCTTGTGATAGGTTCGTCTGTGGGAGGACAGCAAGGGCGACGTACGTGCTCCAACACGTCCCTCGCAGTACCCACGTGGCGGCGTTCCAGTGGCGCGGGGCCTTCTGCCGACTTCTAGACGTGACAGCTCGCGCGCCGGCTGAATCACGGGACCCCACCACATGAACACCGCCAATAAGATATTCGACCATGGCGATCCGGCAGGCAAACGTGGAACCTTTGATAAAGACAGATGCCTCATACGCTTGATATTTGTGGTCGACGGAGAGGCTTGATTAGGATTAGCAGGGGTGGTTTGGCGCCGGATTTCGGGTTAATCTGATGGTCCCGGCGGTGGGTGGCCACGCATTGATGCGGAGCCTATGTCGACGGCGATCCTGAGAGTAATCCGTTTAAAAAGATGATGCGTACGGCTGCCAGACATGGGTGCCAAATGAATCGCCGTCGACATAGGCTTGGAGTGTACCGCTTGTGTGGAGGATACGGCAGACACGTTGTTCCGCTCCTTAAGACACTTCTGGTTTTGCTAAATCTGGATCGGACTTGTGTAACTACTTCAAAAACCTACGGTCGCCGGCTAAAGTCACTCGCATTTTGCCTGTTTTTTCCTTGCTGCATTTTGTAAGTACACCCGGAGGTCAAAGGTCAGACTCGATGACGCTTCATCGGCAGAAAAACTCGATAACGCTGTAATGCATGCATGCATGCACGCAATAATGCAGCTCCAGTAATGCCCATGCCCCACGTGTCCCGGGGCCAGCGGACGCTGCCCCCGGAATCGTCCAGGTCGACCGCCACCTGTTCCGTTCCGTCGACCACCCCGGTCCAGTTGCCTGTACATATACCCAACTCTCGGCCTGTGCTGTGCAGACAGCAGAGCTCGATCCGGAGAGAAAAGAGCGAGAGTGATAACTGAGAGAGGTCTCGCGCGGTCGGCCATGGCAAAGTCGCTCCTCGCGATGAAGACGGGCCCGGCGGCCGGCGCGTCGGAGGCGCTGCTGGAGTCGGACCTGCGGGAGCTGACCATGGCGGCGCGGAAGCTCGCCAACCACGCCATCGTCCTCGGCGGCGGCATCGGCTTCATCGGCACCTTCCTCCAGTGGCTCGCCTTCGCCGCCGCCGTGTCAGTGCCTTCCCACCAGCCCCCCTCCCTCCTTCCCCCCCCCCCCCCCCCCCCCCCCCCCCCTTATTATCTTGTAAATTTTTCTTCCGTCAGTTGTCGCAGAGCTATGCATCTCTCTGAACCTCGCTGTTTATCTTCTTCTGCTGCTGCAGATATCTGTTGGTGCTGGACAAGACCAACTGGAAGACCAACATGCTGACGGGCCTCTTGGTCCCTTACATTTTCTTCACCATGCCCGGCCTGCTCTTCGGCTTCATAAGGTGATTATCCTCGCAAATTCTCTACTACTGCAGTCTGCAGCGTCCCTTCAGATTTTAAATTTTGCATGCAATTTCCACTGAGCTGTGGAACTGTTGCTTTGCGACGGATTAATAACTCGTCAGTCTGAAAGATGTTAGCTCACAAAATCTAAATATTGCGTACATATTTTCCCCAAAAAGATAAAGAAAACACAGTGGTGAACATCCAGCTGTGGTGCTGGTGGCTGGCTAGCGTTCTGCGGTCCGGATCCACTTTCAGTGGTTTACTTCAGTTTTTTTGTACTTTGCTTTTGTGTCGGCACTAGATGCTGGTCTGGACGTGGTTATTCCCATATCACTTCTTAAAAGAAAACTAGATCCGATATCACTTATCAGTGATAGTAGTAGTGGACTGAGGACGCCTCCTTGTTTGAAAAAATGAAAAGAGAAAAATACTACTGCAGATATAAGATGTTATTTTTCGGCAATTGATTCACATGATAGGCAAGGGTCCGAAGATCATAAAAAATGAAAACTTGTGCATATGGGCTATTGTTACCTGGCTGCAGAACTCAAGCTACCTTTTTCATACTTATATAAGTGATGCTAGTTGCAGTTGCAGATACTTCCATGATGCCATATCGTCTGTTGATCTGCTACAATTTTACAGCATTATTACATACATACTCCCTCCGTTTCAAATTACTCGTCTCAGAAATGGATGTATCTAGAACTAAAATACATCTAGATACATCCATTTTTGCGACGAGTAATTCGGAACGGAGGGAGTACATATATACGAAACAAATTCCTGATTGCTCAACATCAAAATTGCAGGGGGGAGATTGGTAGCTGGGTTGCGTTCGTTTTTGTCGTCCTGCGGCTGTTCTTTCCGCGCCACTTCCCTGGTACTATCATTTTGCTCTCTGTTTCTTGTGCTTATAGTTGCCCCCTAGCAAATTCCTTCATGTACTCAACAAGCTAAACTTTAAAATGTTGCATAAATCTCACAATGGGGATTTGCATCATGTTGTCAGACTGGCTGGAGCTGCCTGGGTCTCTGATCCTCCTCACGGTGGTCGCCCCCGCCATCTTCGCCGACACCTTCCGGGGCTCCTGGCTCATCATCGGCGTCGGCGTGTGCCTGGTCATCGGGTGCTACCTGCTCCACGAGCACATCAAGGCGTCGGGTGGCCTCAAGGAGGCCTTCAAGAAGCCCAATGGCTGGTCCAACACCATCGGCATCCTCCTCCTCTTCATCTACCCGGTCTGGGCCGTCGTCATGTGGTTCCTGTAGACCGTTCGCCGCTGTTTTTGGGGTTCATCATGTGATGTTTTTCTCCGGCGATTTGGTGTCGATGAACCATGCGCTCTTGTACCTGTTGAATGTCTCGGCCATGTTTCGATTTGGTGTCACGTCTTAATTTGTTTCCTTGATCTGTGGGTACATAGCCATCAATAAAAACGTCTGCTCTGTTGATCGGTGGGTGCATTCAAGTGATGAGCTGCTGGCCATGTTCTCTCATGGATGTCCGTATGATGGTCACGTGCAACTGATGTGTTATGAGCTTATTAATTACTCTAATCGCACCCTATATTAGTTTTCTTCATACTATGGTGGGAGATCTTCAGAACCACGGAGGAACCTTATAAAAAAGTGAACAATCTTTGTAACACAAGAATCGCTACGGCCTTGTTCGGTTAAACCTCTCCTGTAGGGGGTTAGAGAGGTTTGGAGGGGACTGAGTGAGATTTTGACTTGTATGAAATTTAATCCACTTCAATCCCTTTTAATTTTGCTGCAACCGAACAAGGCCTAAATGATAACTCTCTTCGTCTCGAGTCTAAGACAAGTAATTTAGAGGGACTGTAAGTTTATTTTTAGACATAAAAATAAAAGCGAACAATCTTTGGAACCTCTTATAATATGTCGAACAAGCATTTCTGTAATACTACCTCCGTCGCAAATTACTTGTCTTAGATTTGTCAAATACACATAGCGGAGGGAGCACATAATACAGAAATACATATTGTGGTCAAAAGTCAAATCCCGTGACAGCAAGCTAAAGCTAAGATACTGCATGCATGCAATAATACAGTTGCGATCTGTTCCCCACGTGTCCGTCCAGCGGGTGTGTAGAGAAGTGTCGAGACCGAGCGCCACCTGTTCCGTTCCGTCGACCCCAGCAAGGTCCAGCTAACTCAGCTGCCGGCCTGTACATATTTCCTCCTATCCGCACAGCCAAAGCCAAAGCACAAATCGAACCCAGACCCGAGCCCATCCATCCGTCTATCTTGAGAATTCTCGAGGTCTCGGCGACTCGGGGGAGATGGCGCCGTCGTTCCTCGCGATGAAGGCGGGCGCGGCGTCCGGCGCGTCGGAGGCGGCGCAGGCGCTGCTCGAGTCGGACCTGCGGGAGCTGGGCCTGGCCGCGCGGAAGCTCGCCAACCACGCCATCGTCCTCGGCGGCGGCCTCGGCTTCGGCCGCCACTTCCTCAAGTGGCTCGCCTTCATCGCCGCCGTGTCAGTATTCCCCTTTCTTCCCTTCTATTTTCCTTGCTGGGACGAGCTTTGTTTCTGCAAAGGGGATCTCCGATCTCCCTCGCCTCCTGACCATTTCGGGAGGATCACGCCAGGGAGCAGTTGAGATGCCTGCGAGAAAACATCGCGACAGCATATTCCCTTGGAAGCAGTAATTTTTTAGTAAGCTTGAGCGTGTAATTTAACTGCGGTATCCTAGAGGGAGATGCCGAACGCTGTCAAATTCGTGCCAAAGCCTCGGTGAAAACGGTAGCTTGGTAGGAAATGTTCACCATTAATTTTGTGGGACTTGCGAAGCAAACATCCCTAACATATAGACAGAAGTCGGACCTTATCAAAGCGTATATGCTGTGATGTTAAGCTGTTACCTGTTAGGATGATTCTGCGGCCTATATATGATTTTCTCTTCAATCTTTACTTTGAAAACTTAGAGGAGTTGAGGAGTTTGTGTGTCCACTTAACCTGAGATTGCTACCTTCTTGGCAATTGTCGGTTGGTCGCCGGATTATGCATTGTCTGAACTTTGCTGTTCTCATCTACTGCAGGTACCTCTTGGTATTGGACAAGACCAACTGGAAGACCAACATGCTGACGGGACTCTTGGTCCCTTACATTTTCTTCACCCTGCCTGGTGTACTATTCTCTCTCGTAAGGTGGGTATGGTCGCAATTTCCCTTCTGCAGCATCAGTTCATGTTTTCAGTTTAAATGCAGTTGTTAGTAGCTGTGGAGGATTGTTGCATTCCTGCGGATTAACCAATTTGAAATATCTGAAATTCTGAACTTAGAAAATCGAAATATTTCATGTATGTTTTCCAGAATGAAAAAATAGTGCATTAGGTTGTTGATAAAGCGAGGTAAGATATTGTTCATTGTTGGTTGATATCACCGGCTATAGTGCCAGAGTGTCGGTCTTCTTAAAAAAAGGTCACTTCACTGAGGATAGGCTCAAAGGACTTTATAGGTTGTTGATAAAGTGAGGTAAGATACATGCTCAATATAGGTTATTTTAACATATTGCTACCTCACTGCAAAAGTCGAGGTATTTTTTCATGCTTGTTGTCTATCGGTTGAAGGATCACTGCCTCTGCCTTACTGGCTGATACTTCCATGGTGCAATATCCTCTGTTGCTTTAATTGTACAGCATTAGATATAGGTATTTGAATCAAATTTGTGATCATCAAACATCAAAATTGCAGGGGAGAGGTTGGTGCCTGGATTGCATTCGTTGTAGTCATCCTGCGGCTCTTCTTCCCGCGTCACTTCCCTGGTATCATTTCCTATCTATTTTTTTACCTATCCTTGCTGCCCCTAGCAAATTATCTCTATGTGTTGCATTTCTCATCTTTGTTGTGCCCTGTGAAGATATTTTTCAGCTTATATAACACTACCGAAAAATGTGTCCTTATTTTTCATCTACTCCCTCCGTCCCATAATATAAGATCATTTTTGAAGCTAACATAGCTTCAAAAACGTTCTTATATTATGGGACAGAGGAAGTACTTAATAAGCCGTTAAAATGTTACAGACATCTCACAATGATTTTCATCATGTGTATCAGATTGGCTAGAGCTGCCTGGCTCTCTGATTCTTCTCACGGTGGTCGCCCCCAGCCTCTTTGCGGAGCACTTCAGGAACGATCTTGTCGGCGTCTTCATATGCCTCGCCATCGGGTGCTACCTGCTCCAAGAGCACATCAGGGTGTCAGGAGGCTTCAGGGAGGCCTTCAGGAAGGCCAATGGCGTCTCCAACACCATCGGCATCGTCCTGCTCTTCGTCTACCCAGTCTGGGTCCTGGTGCTCTGGCTCCTGTAGGACATCTACTGCTATCAGTATCGCCATTGATTGCCTTGTGCAGTTCTGTTCGATGTTTGGTAATTCATCCTGTGGACGTTATTGATGTTGATTCGGTGTGGGTCGTTCGGCGCCGATGAGCTGTGCATGTTTGTACCTTTTGATGGACACATGTTTCGATTTGTTGTAGTTTTGGTATCAGAATCCTTGTTTCCTTGATTTGGGTGTACAGAACCATCAATAAGAACATCATCACTGTTGATTGGTGTATTGAAGTCGAGCTGCTGTCTAAATTCTCTCGTGTTTGGTCGTATATTGCGTGCATGTAATGCTTTATGAGCCTATTATCACCCAATATAGTTTTAATAGAAACACATTACAGATGTAAACTCTCACAAACACGCACAGACACTCCCACCTATGAGCTCACAAACATGTCCATACGCTCACTAATATGAATCAAGAGACTGTCGAATGGTCTTGAGATTAATGAAATCACTATAAACGGTCTTGAGATTGACAAAATCACTATAAACATATCGCTATGAATCGAGAGACTGTCGAATGGTATTGAGATTGATGAAGTCACTATAAACGTATCGCTATTGATGGAAACATGGCCACTCGTTGAAAGAATATTTCATCCAATATTGTAAAGTGGACAAAGCTTTGCCTTAAGATGTAACAAATGCTCTAATCATCCATTCCGCCTCTAAATATTATAAACTGGACAAAGCTTTGCCTTAAGATGTAACAAATGCTCTAATCATCCTTTCCACCTCTAAATTGAGAACCCAAGAGCATCTACAGCCCGGCGCCTCGGCAGAGGATCGGTTACTGACCGGTTAAAAAAACTGACCCACCCGTACTCCTCAAACCGGTCTCAAACGCTAGGGCTGTCTGGCGCCCCTCATATCTAGACCAAATGTAGAGCGGATATGGGGCGGCCGGGGCGCACCCGGGCGCGTCCGCCACGTCAGCCTGGTCCACCACCAACCCCACTCCGTCCCCACAAAACCCCCAATCCGGAACCCTAACTCACTTCACTCTCCTCTCTCGCTTTGTCCCCTCTTCTCCTCTCTTCGATTTCTTCGACATGGATCGAATCCGACGACTCCGGTGAGATGTCGAGCCCCGGCAACTGTTCCAACTTCGAGTCGACGAGAGCTGGTCCTCCGCATTGCGCTGGAGCTGTCCAAGGTGGGCACGGTGACGCTAAGGCCATAGCGCTTGGAAAGTGGCTCGTACATGACAGGTCCCGAGAGCGTTTCCGTGGCAGGGGATGTGCGCTTTGTTGTGGCTCTGCCGCATGGGAGAGAAGCAGGGGCCTGGCGGTCAGAAGAAAGAGGTTCTTGCAGGACAGGACAAGAGAATGTTTCCATCCTGCAGGCGCGGCATGATGCAAGGGACGATGAGATGTTGATGAAGATCGATTTCCCCTTCGACAGGGTGCCGCAAAAGAGCTAAATCCATGTTCTCCTCGGATCAGGAAGTGGCGGTGATGAAAAAATTAGGTTAAAATATAGGAGGTATTTTTGAGTTGGTTGGCTAAAACCAAACACGCATGCCCTAGAATGCGCTTCTGTTAGCCGGCTAGTCCCCCAGTTGGGCCTCGACCATCTGGAGAAGCGAAGGAAAAATCAAAGAGGAACGAAAGTTGAAACAACTAGAGAGGATCTTTACAATGTTCCAAAAAATATAAAATGTTCTGAAATGTAAAAAAACATGGTAAAAAATTAAAAGTTCATAAATTTATAAGATGTTTATAATTTGAAAACATGGTTCATGAATTTTAAAATGTTCACGAATTTAGAAAATATTCGCAAATTTAGAAATTTTTTACGAATTTCATAAAATGTTTCTCTCAAAAGAAAATGTCCATGACTTAAAAAATGTTCTTGGATTTCAAAAGAAGTTCCCCAAATTTAAAAACTGTTCATACATTTTAAAAAATTCATAAATTTAAAATAAAATATCAATGAATTTAAAGATTTGTCTCTCAAACGGTGTGGCATAGGAACATCACGTTCTTCTGCGGATAGGCTCGACAACTGCCCACTATCGATCCACTCCCTGACATGTGGGGCCATGAATGGAAAAACTACCTTGATGCACCAAGAGGCTTCATTCCTAGGTGAAAGATCGTGGATGTCGCCTAGAGGGGGGGGTGAATAGGCGTTTTAAAATAATTACGGTTTAGGCTTGAACAAATGCGGAATAAACCTAGCGGTTAATTTGCCAAGCACAAAACCTAAAACAATTAGGCTCACCTATGTGCACCAACAACTTATGCTAAGAAAGATAAGCAACTATGTGATAGCAAGATATATGACAAGAAACAATATGGCTATCACAAAGTAAAGTGCATAAGTAAAGGGCTCGGGTAAGAGATAACCGAGGCACGAGGAGACGATGTATCCCGAAGTTCACACCCTTGCGGATGCTAATCTCCGTTTGGAGCGGTGTGGAGGCACAATGCTCCCCAAGAAGCCACTAGGGCCACCGTAATCTCCTCACGCTCTCGCACAATGCAAGATGCCGTGATTCCACTAAGGGACCCTTGAGGGCGGTCACCGAACCCGTACAAATGGCAACCCTTGGGGGCGGTCACCGAACCCGTACACTTTGGCAACCCTTGGGGGCGGTCATCGGTACCCGTCAAATTGCTCGGGGCGATCTCCACAACCTAATTGGAGACCCCGATGCTTGCCCGGAGCTTTGCACCACAATGATTGAGCTCCGAACACCAACAACCGTCTAGGGCGCCCAAGCACCCAAGAGGAACAAGCTCAAGGATACCAAGCACCCAAGAGTAATAAGCTTCTCAACTTGTAACTTCCACGTATCACGTGGAGAACTCAAACCGATGCACCATATGCAATGGCAAGGGCACACGGAGTGCCCAAGTCCTTCTCTCTCAAATCCCACCGAAGCAACTAATGCTAGGGAGGAAAATGAGAGGAAGAACAAGAAAGAGAACACCAAGAACTCCAAGATCTAGATCCAAGGGGTTCCCCTCACATAGAGAAGAAAGTGATTGGTGGAAATGTGGATCTAGATCTCCTCTCTCTTTTCCCTCAAGAACTAGCAAGAATCCATGGAGGGATTGAGAGTTAGCAAGCTCGAAGAAGGTCAACAATGGGGGAAGAACACGAGTTCAAAGGATAAGGTTCAATGGGGAAGAAGACCCCCTTTTATAGGAGGGGGGAAATCCAACCGTTATGTGCTCAGCCCGCACACGAGCGGTACTACCGCTCAGGCAGAAGAAACAGAGAAAAGGAGTAACAAAACATGAACCTTGGGGCAGTAGTGCCGCAGGAGACAGCGGTACTACCGCTGGGTTAAGCGGTACTACCGCTCCCTTCGGCGGTACTGCCGCGCAGAACGAAGGGGAAAGGGAAAGAGGGAACCGGGCGGTACTACCGCGGAGGAAGGGCGGTACTGCCCCTAAGGAGCGGTACTGCCGCACTACTGCCGTAGCGAGGTACCGCACAATCCGACACAGAAAAAGACCCCTCGAATCGACGCGGTAGGGACCTGGTAAGCCAGCGGTAGTACTGCTGAGGAGTCACCGCCTGTACTACTGCTGCGGAGCGGTACTGCCCCTTGAGACCCCTCAGCGGTACTACCGCTGGGTACCACGGTACTACCGCTGGGACCCTGACAAAAACCACACTCAAGAAAACAAGAACTGCCATAACTTCTGCATATGAGCTCCGAATTGAGCAAACTCAAGCTTGTTGGAAACAAGACGACGAGTAGCATCAAAACAGCGGCTGGTTATAGTAAGAAGAGGCAGGGGAGGTATGCCTAACAAAAAGAGGAGTGAAACCTCCAACCGAGAAGAACCGGCAAAACCTCCAACATAGAAAACATCATAGAAGATGCAAGCAAACTCCGTTTTCGATGAACTCAAGCTTTCCAACAAGATGACCGTAAGCTCTAAGACTCACAAAGAGAACCAAACAAGAACCAAGAAAGATGATGCAAGGATGCAATGGTTTGAGCTCTCTACTAACGATACGATCAAGCTACCAACTTGAGAGCCCCCCTTGATAGTACGGCAAACGATCCTATAACCCGGTCTCCAAACTACCACCATGAGACCGGTAAAATAGAAAACCTATCAAGAGCAAACCTTTGCCTTGCACATGGTTCACTTGAGCTAGATGATGACGATTTTGACTCCCTCAAGTTGGACTACCTTACTTGATTGCGTTGGCACGATGAAGACTAGATGATTGCTCCCCCGTAGTCCACTATGGGTAGGCCACTCTTCGGCACATCTTCACAAGTCCATTGTCACCACAATGGCCAGCAAGCTTCAAGCACTTGATCTCTTCGCGATGATCCACTTGAACTTGCACACGGCAATCTTGATGACGATCATCACTTGATGTCATCCTCTTCATGGGTTGAGTGATATCTTCCTCTTGACACAAGCCCATGAACACATACCTAACCCCACGTAGAACTCTCAAATAGACCATGGGTTAGTACACAAAGCACAAACAATGCTTACCAAACCATGGGATCACTTGATCCCTCTCGGTACATCTTCTATGCTTTGTGAGTTGATCAACTTGATTCACTCTTGACTTAGTCTTGATCAACCTTGAATCTTTCCAACTCTCTTCGTTTGGATGATGTCTTGAAGGTAAACATGAATGATCACACAATCTTCTTCTTCAAGACATGCTTGCAATAAGCTCAACTCTTAAATGACCAATCTTTGGATAATTCCTTGAATAACACCTTGGTCGACACAAACTCTCCTTGAAACCAACACATGTACTCCAAGAAAAGCCTATGGACAAAACCTTTAAATATAACTCAAGGCAACCATTAGTCCATAGAGATTGTCATCTATACCAATATAAAAATACCGAAAGGGGCAGATCCAATTGATCTCGGCCATCGAACTAAGTTAATCCAACGACCTAGACTGCTCCAATGGCGAGCATTAAACATGTTTAACATGCAATTAATATCATACCAAATATTGCACTAATCATAGATTAACACACAAATAATAGCATACCTAATATTCGCATGCAATTAATATATTCCTAAATATTAACGTGCGCTGCACGTGCGCATTTACTAGTCAATTACCAAAATCAAACATGGAAGCACCGCATGTTCTTTCACTAGGGACCTTATATTAGTACTTAAGAGAAGAGATACTCTGGTTTCAAAAGGAAAGCAAAAAAATAAAAAAGGGCTGTAATTCCAAGGGAGGAAAGAAAATTTCAAGCGCTGAGAGAATGGGCCGGCATAACCATTTCTAGATTGACGTTTTGGCTGATGAAAAAACGGAGGGAGCACCTTTCTTTTCCTGTCACTGTGAACGTTTGTCTGTCTTTTTTTTCCCGAATTAAAAAACGTAGGGAGCACCTTTCTTTTCCTGTCTTTTTTTTCCATGTCTGTCGCGATGCAACCGCAGCCATCCAATGCGCGCAGAGCACATTCTTCCCCTCAAGGCTGCCATCCTATCCTCTAACCCTTTTCCTTGCAGATATTGTCGGATTCCATTGCAGAGATTATTCTCCACTCTCATCACAACTTGGTCGAACAGTGACCGATCGATCGTCCAGACCACTGGCACTGTGCCATGCGGCATCCACCTGAAGACACGAGAGCCACCGCACCCGTCGTCGCCCCTTGTTACGACCAGTCATACTCATATCGCCGACCCCGATCTCGCACCTTCCGCGTCTACGTGCGTGCCCGGCGCCGCCACGTCTCCCCGGACGTCGTGATCGGCGGCCGGAGCGTGCACAGACGTGTGGTTTACCGACACTGGTTTCACCAATAGTCTAGGCAGTGTCGTGTACACGAGTGTGATCCAGGTGGAGACGGCGACGGGAGAGAGATCGAGACCGGGAAGCGGCAGCCATGGCGATCAAAAGGCTCTTGAGAAAGGCAGAGAATCTAGAGGAAGAGGAATCAATCTGCTCCCCTCCCACGCCAGTGCCCGGTGGCCCCCGTCCGTCCACCCAAAGCCCTGAGCTTTTCATCCTGTCCCCCCTGCCTTTTGTTCCCCCCTCGCGCACTCGCACTCGCACTCGCATCATCATTCCCTCCATATATCTCCGCTGCCTCGTCGCAGGATCGAGCCGGAGATAGCAGGGCGCGCGCGTGAGAGGCCGACAGGTGTGCGGGACGAGGAAGGCGACGGCTGCGTGTGTTGGTTCGGCGCGCATGGGATGAGACGGCGGTGTGAGCGCGTCGCCTCCTGTGGATGGATCGCGGGAGGAGCGCGGGGCCCGGCGCCGTCGGTAGCGCCGGCAGCCTGGGGCTCCGGATCGGGCAGGCTGCCTGCTCGTCGGCGGCCCTCATGTTCATGTCCGTCGGCGTCGAGTTCTTCAGCTACACTGCCTTCTGGTATGTACTCCATGCATGCTTCTCTCTCTCTCTCTCTCTCTCTCTCTCTCTCTCTCTCTCTCTCTCTCTCTCTCTCTCTCTCTCTCTCTCTCTCTCTCTCTCTCTCCTGAGACATGGAAAACCAAACGCTCTTAAAGTTATATCTCTTTACGAAAGGAGTACTATCTTTCTTTCTCCGTAGACATGGAAATATTGATCTTCTTATAGATCCTATAAAAACATGGAAAATATGTTATGAAAAGCATGAAAATATGCTGAAGTCTGTCGTTTGTTCTGAACTCGGCGCAAAACATGGCAGCTTCCTCGTAACGATCATGGGCCTGCTGGTCCCCTGGAGCTGCACGCTCGCCATGATCGACATGTACTCCATACTCGTCGGGTGCCCGCTCCACGTGCCCGGTGTCATGGCCATCGTCGTCGTCGGAGACTGGGTATGTACCACACCACGTAGCTAGCATCTACCCCTCGTGTCAATACCCGATTCTTCAACCTTACTAGTGCTATAAGAAGCATGCTGAACATATACAGAATAAATTTGCACAGGTGCTGTCGATACTGTCGCTGGCGGCCGCGAGCTCAAGCGCCGCCGTCATCGACGTCCTCCTGGAGTTCCACGGATCCCACTGCGCCCCGAGGCTGTGCGAGAGGTACCAGCTCTCCGCCATGATGGCGTTCCTGTCCTGGCTCCTCACGGCCGCGTCGTCCCTCTTCAACCTCTGGTACATCGCCTCCAGGTGAGGTGAGGTGAGGGTGGGTGGTCGCCGATGCGGACGCCAGACTCTGACTCGCCGCAGCACTTCTAAATTCCGTAGTCTGTATAGCTGGAAGGAAGGTTTTGTATGTGTATAGCTGGAAGGTTTTGTACTCAAATTTCATTTCATAAACCTGCCTCTGACTAATCAGCATTAAGGATTGTTTGAAGTTAACATTCCACTTTCCACACGATCTGCTCTTTGCATAATAGGGTTCTATTATATTTTGTTTTCGTTTCTGGTCAGTACAGCATTTGTAGAGATCAGTGTCTCGAGAGTTTCTGCAGAAATACAGGAGGCTGCTGAAGACGGAACAACATATGTAGGTAATAGGCTGATGGATGTTATGTTTTTGTAGCGCATATTTCATTTTCTGAGGAAAATGGTGACCATTTGTTGGTGGAGATTTATCGGTGCAAAGTAGACATTCCGGCATGTGCAATAGTGCTATCTTAGGGGTGTCATGTCGGACAAATGTTGAGGTGTAAGAAAGAGAAACACGCGAAAAGCCTTTGCCTTCTCTTAGTTAACAAATGATCTCTTAAGAACAAATGCCTCACCACATTTTTATGAACTAGACATAAGATTAAGAGACCACCCATTGTGCATCATCTTCTTTGTTATTTCTAGATTACATGGCACGATCAAGATAAGATTGTCTTATAACCCACCGTACATGCCATAATCCACCTCAATCCCCACCTTACCAAGCTCATCGTTCACCACCTACCCATGGATAGCTTTGCGTCAAGCTGATAACTAGTTCCACAATTATAATTGTTTAATAAAAAAGTATTTGATTAACAAAATTTAAGAATGTGTTGCAAGAATATATAAATCGTTTTATTTTGCATATTGAAAAAAGGTACTTCAGAAAAAATAAAAACATATTATGGAAAAGAAAAAAACAAGTTCATGAGTATAAATGTTTGTTCACATATTCGAGAAATATTCATAATGTATTTGTGACCCAGATGCTGTAAAAAAGTTCATGCTGTATTATAAAAATTTAGAATATAAATAAAATTATAAAAATTGAAACAAAAATGTAAATAAAAGAGGAAGAATAATATTAAAAATCCTCTAAAAATAATAAAAAGAAAATGATGAAGATAAAATGTGACACACTAATGCGCAGGCGGCCCGAAGCGACATATTGGGTACGCATGAAATAGGATTTGCACACGCTTCGGGTCTTTAAGGCTTCTCGCGCCACACGGGTTGGGGATGAGCACAAAATGCAGATGTCATGGTTTTTCTAGGTAAACTTGCAAGCTTTATTATGATGTCGCCGCCGTTATAGGGACGAACAAAAAATCACCAGATGGCCTAACCAAGTATGGCGGCCAACCTGCAGATATTATTTGTGAGATGGCCAAGTAGAGGACCATCACAGTAAAGGCCGGCCCAGTAGAGCGCGTGTCAGAGGCGAGACGGAACTCCACCACGCAACGTGTGATATATAGCTCTAGATATTATTTGCTAGTGTTTCTATTCATCGCCTTAAGCAACAAACTTCGACGTGGGCCAGGTTCAATAATGCTCTCATTGTCCCATGGCAGTTGGTTTCTAAGAGATTTTTTTTTGCGAGAAAATTTTCGATCTATTCATCTTCAATCATGGCAGTACAACGAATACCGGAAATAAAAAAAATTACATCCAGATCCGTAGACCACCTAGCGACGACTACAAGCACTGAAGCGAGCCGAAGGCGTGCCGCCGTCATCGTCCCTCCATCGCCGGAGTCGGGCACAACTTGTTGTAGTAGACAGTCGGGAAGTCGTCATGCTAAGAGAAAAAAATTGTGGTGTTGTTCTTAAGAAAAGCATGTTAATGTTTGCTCTTTTAGATTACGGGCTACCCTGCTTTTCCTGATTTGAAAAATATATGTTTGCAAACAATATTCATAGGTTTAAGAATTTTTAAAATGTTCCTGAATTTAAAAAATCATGAGTTAAAAAAAGTTCATGAGATTTAAAAAACCGTGACATTGTTAGGAAATTATTCAAAAAATTCAAACATCAAATAAAAAGGTAAGGGAAAAAACCAGGGGAAAATCAGACAAAACTGAATAAAAAAGAACCCCCTCCCCCCACCCCCACCCCCAAAAATGGTAGAAATTCGGTTGTCGCTCATGCACACATCCTCCTGTAGTTGGGTCGGCAAGTAGACGCTCCCTGTGTATACGTACTTTGCAGACTATTCGTTGCATTAGTGACCAACAAGAACTTCCACTATTTTGACGCACTCCGCCGTTTTTTTACAATCACTATGGTGTACGAATAACTCTACATAACAGCCTTTGGATGAAACCGATCCAATGATAGAGAGGCGGCAAATCCGAGTGCTGCCGGCCGTTCGATCTTCTCTATGCTACATAGTTTTTGCCACATGTCAAATCTAGAAGATTTCATGGTTGGGCTTAAGCCCTATGGATATTTTGCACAAAACTCAAAACAGACTTCTATTTTGTTCTATATATACTCTTCCATATTTAGACTCCTCTAGCTTCTTTTTCGAACGAAATAATTTCCATTTTTACCCGGTGATTCTTCTTTGTGTTCAAGGCTATGATGTACCTTCATAAACCACATTTATGTTTGCAAATACATCACTAGCTATCCTTGTTATTTTCTATTAAAAACTGTAACGTGACTCGCAAAAACAAATGTAATATGAGACACCTCCTGGAGAAAACATGCTCAATATATATTACTTGAGTTTTGCATCGTATACTTCATGCGTTTGTTGCCTCAAATTTTCATTTGCCTACAGTTGTAAACTTGTAATACAATAATAGTATGCCGATCTTTTGTTGTAAATTTGATTATCTCGGCTCAAGTTTGTTTTTTTAGGTGAATCTCGGCTCTCAAGTGCAATGACCCACTAGTAAACTAGACAGCGACATGAAAGGCCGCTCCCCATGACGGCCCAACACTGATTACAGTATACACGTATTTTGTGCTATAGGCATATTATTCTACAGAAGTAGACAGGTACAAAACAAACATATACAGCCACACTACTGGCTCGTGCCGGTTCTAGGATTAACCCTAGCCAAGGGCCACACAAGCTTGTCGTCTACCTCTGCAACTTGAACGCATGACCCCGATCATGCAAGCTACGGCAGAAAGAAATACGCACGTGCTCATTCTTCTCCTCAGCAAAAGGCCGAGCGGTCGCTCGGCATTCCGTCCATCTCTCACGGTGGCCACTGGCCACCCTATTTGCTGGCCGGCTTTCCAGCCTGGGTGCCGTCCTTGCATTTGCATTCCGCCAAGCAATATCACATATCTGTTGCAACCACAGCAAGGACGATTGGATTGGATTGGATTGGATGAATGATGTTGGATCGATCATTCATGCACACCTAGAAAACAATGCTGCTTTGATGCATGTTGCAACACTTGCGCTGCGCTTTTTCATTTGGCTGGGGTCACCTCAGCTGCACCACCTTGGCATGCACTTTTCTGCCTTGCTGGTAGTGGTGGTAGCGGCGTTCGCCACGGCCCCAGACCGTCTCAATCTTGGGCATTGGATTCATCCAAATGATAGGTGCAAATTGGATTGATCCGCATCACAGCTCCGTTCCGCTGGCACGTAACGACTGCCTCCGATCGTGCATTCAGTCGCCGCTGGTGTGCTTCCTAATTAATTAATATTTGGACGATATTCGGTATCTCACCTAAACGCCTAAACATTGTTCTTCGATTAGCACGAAGGAAATGATTGACACCTTTCCTCAGGAAAATAAAAATGATTGAGACCTACGCATGACAAAGGGATCACGTTCAAGGATAGTAAGATCCACTACAAACTACCCCTCCGATTCGTAATAAGTGGCGCAGCTTTGAATTAAGATTGAACTAGCCTTAGTTTAAAACTGCGGCATTTATTTTGGATCGGAGAAAGTATTTCTTTTTCCTAACGAACAGATTTGCAAGTTCATTATAGCACTGTTTCGCATCCTTCCCATTATTGGACACATGACAGTTGAATTCGGGTGTCCACTTGCAAAATTGGATGTGTGCTGGACGTGCTCGTTCACGGGTGCAATCAGTGGCAGAGCCAGGAATTAAGGATCAGGGGGTCAAATGACTCAAAGTTTCAATAACAGAGGCCAAACAATACTAATACATGTATTTTTGTATAAAACGTACACTGTTCATCTAGTAATTAGCAGAAAATCTGTAATCTTAGGGGGGCTAGGGCCCCTGCTGGTCCCCCCGTCTCCGCCACTGGATGCAATCATGCATTTCTAGGTTTTCGGTGTGCAAAACGTTTATAACCAAGAACACAGTACACTACAGGCCTTCTCAAAAACTAATGGATGCAGCATTGTCCTTGGGTCAACCACATCTAGATGCACAAGCGTTAATACGAACGCGTTCTTGGAATAATCGTCTCTGCGTATATGCCAAATCTGTCTCTGGCAGCAGTACAATGTACAAGTACGTTCCTATTAGGACGGTAAATAAAGTTATTAGAGCAAGAGTTCTTTAGTACTAGGAATCTCAGTAATAAAATACTGCCTGACTAATTAAACCATCTGAAGCGGTGACTAAGATCTTTACTACAGGCCAAGGAGCCAACCAGCTAGTAACCAAGAAAGATAAAGAAACGGCTAAAAAAAACAGTATAAAGAAGTACAATTGTTGAAACTGTATTTGGCGGAGCAATGTAATCAACTCGACAATGAGAATGTGTCATAATATCTATCGCCTCGGGAGTTAGTGTAGGATCCAATTGAAATACAAACCAGATTGGCTCGACAAGACGATTCTTTGTTCTCATAAATTTAGAAGTCGAGAACTTCTTTTCTAGAATACGCACGAGCGTGCATACTATATGTTCATAGAAGAAAAGGTGAAGAAAACCCACCACCAAAATTTGTAGGAAACCTATTTTACAACGCTGATAAAGCAACCTCCACTTTAGGTAAACAGAAGTCGAGAACCTTTTGTAGGGTTAGCAGAGTAGCAAACCGGGAACATGTCATTTCTTCCTCGTGGCTTCTCCTCTTGTATGTTGTCTCCTTTCCATGCATTTTATAAACTTCGCATTGGCTATTTAGTCAGCACCGCAGATTTGGCAATGATCTTAATTACACACAAATGTCCAAAGCTTCCCCGGCTGACCACACAACAAAATGGGTGTATTTTAACGAACACATTCTATTTTGAAGATCTAGAGCAGCATCTTTCTTCATCCTTGTCATTGCCTCCTCAAACCCGATAGGGACTGGTGGATGTGGCTCGAGGCCACCCTGCATCTCTGACATAGACCATATAAGATTCTTAGGCTTGTATATGCAATATTTGTTGGTTCTACTAGCTGTAAATATGAAGTCGGGGCAATTATCTTACATGTTAGAGCAAAAATATCATAAAACCATAACCAGTTTGTGGCTAGAGTGCCACAAAATCACAAATAGTAGACTTTTTAATCAGAAAACCATAACTTGTATGGTAACTTGTTTCACAGAACTCAAATCTTTCATATTAGGACGCTTGAGTTTTGACGTTGTTCATGACATTCCGGACCCACCAGTAAGCCGCAATGTGGAAAAAGAGTAACTTCACTTGGTATTTTGTGGGACCGCCTTGAGTACTTCCCGACCTAAGATGCTTTTTCGAAAGGCTGGAAGAATAGTTATACCAACTTTTTTGGAAAACGACCAAAGTGTTGTCTGCATTTTTTAGCTAAAAATTTCAAGTAGCATAATTATTTTAAGAAAAAAAGTTCTAGTAAATCAACAACCTTAAACTGAACATCTGAGAATTTTTAACCCGCTCAAGAAATTGAGAGAAACTTTAGTCTTTGTTTTTCAGCTACAGGTTTGGTTCAAATTTGGCCTAAAACTAAAATTGCCCAGAAAATTCTAGAATATCAACAACATTGGTCAGAGCATTCAAAATCTCAACTTATGGCCCAAAAACTCAAAGCATCAACATTTATTTTTGCACAGTTCTGGTCAAGTTTAAGGCGGTCCGATCTAGAAGGAATTACTCTTTCGCCATGTGGCCGACCAACTAGTGGATGTGTGATGCCAAAAATAATGTCAAGCATCTTAGTCGGAAAGTTTTTTTTTTTGAAAAGGAGGATACCCCCCAACCTCTGCATCTCGTGATGCACACAACCATCTTAATCCAAAAGATTTGGATTCTGTGAAGTAATTTACCCTGAAATTTGTGATTTTCTGACAAATGTTTACAAAAGTTTTGATTTGGTGGAAGTCTTGCCACTATAGTTGTGGTTTTGTGATATTTGGTGTACATGTTAAGCACATCATATTCCTCAAAAGAAAATGTTAAGCACATCATCATTACAAACAACACATTTAACTAAGTTGATAAAATATTCTAAAGAGAACAGAAAAATAGAACAAACACCCACCTGACAGGGCGACAGGCTGACACAATGCATCGAGCACCGTTGAGTAGTCAAGTCAACCCATTTGGTGCCACTGGCCTATATTCCGTTTCCAGCCGTACTAAGTTTGCACGGTGCTATCACCATTTTCCCGAGATCAACGGGGCTCGAACATTACTTAAACCTCGCTGAAACAAAACCAGCAACGGATGACCAACCCAGCACCTAGAAAACATTGCCATACCACTAATACGATGCTTAGGGTGCACGGACACGCGGGCCAATCATCCCCCGTACCAAACGCGAGTTAATAAACCCCGACACCCCATGAACGCATCTGGCCGCGTTGAGATCCGCGGCCGGCCTGCCGTCCAAAGATTCGCCATGCCGCCCTCCGGCCCGACGCGCCGGCGACAAGATCTATACCACGCACCCCCGCTGCAACCACCGTGGCGTGTGCACCGGTCGAGCCCACCTTCCTCCAGCGAAAGTTCAAGGAAGTTCTGCTCTGCAGAGGCGAAGGCGCGAGCTGCAAACCCGGGGCTTCCCGGGAGGCGGAGGAGCATGTGTCGCTTTGGTGCGTGGGAAACCCCTGGGATCATTGGCCCGGCCGGGGCGACCGGACCAAGTGGCCCGTCGTGCAGCGCGGCTGGCGCCCCACTGTCCGGGCAGCGGAGCATGCATGTGCGCGGCACAACCCGACGTGGCCGACGGGGGCGAGCGGCTCGTCGTCGTCGCACGCATGCACGGCGCCACGCAGGACGTACCTCGCTGGCTGGCCGGGCCGCGAGGCGACGCCCCGGCCCTGCGGTTCAACTAGGCTGCCTCTCCGCTCGACTCGATTGGTGGTGGAAATTGGTGTCGTTTGTCTCCTTTGGCGTTCTTGGCGATGATTATTAGTACATGGTCTCGCGGGCTCCTGGTTCTTGGTTGGACTGACCTTCGAATCTACGATCGATCTCGTGGAGCGGAGACGGGCACGATCGTGGGCTGCTTAGAATAGTGAACACAGTATAAGTGCAAGTTCCTAGGCATATGGATAGGGTTGTGAAACGGCTTGTCGTTTCTACATCGAGTGTTATCTGATACAGTATGATACACGACAACCTATGATGGGTAATCCATGTCAGCTGGTTTCCATGTGCGCACAGGTACTGTAGGAACTATGGACAAGAAAGGTTATGGGCATGCATGCATGCTTGCTTGCTTTCGATACTGTGGACAAGAAAGCTTCCCGGCATGCCTCTGTGGTTTGACGTTGTTCTTTGAAGTGAAACTCCCGTAGATTTGCATGCATGTGCGACCCTTCAAATCTCAACGTTAATACACGGCTTCTACGTATTCTCGTCCCGTTTAAAATTGGCACCAAAGGAAGGTTACACTTACACGCACGCAGTACTGGGTGGACGTATCCACGCACGATTCATGTCTAGTTTTAAGGGGGTGAGCCAACAGATGCAGCGAGACTGCGAGAGTCCACCGCGCTTTGTTACGCTCGGCAACGGACGATGACGGAACCATGCACGCACACAGACAAACCGCGGCCGTTGACACAACCTACGCGTACGTATGGCTAGCAAGCTAAATCGAATCAGACCAGTGGCCCATGCGGCCGGGCACGTGAAGTCCGTCAACTTTGGTCAGCAGCGCGCTACGCGTACCGTTGCCCATGACGGGACGCGGCATGGCGCCGCTCCGGCGCACCCACCTCGCTCCCGGATAGGAGACTACGCGCCGCTACACGCTAGACTCGACATGTGCCTACGTGCCTACGTACATGCGAGCTAGCTCTAACGCAAAAGCTTTGCCTAGGCTTTCCACCTACCAGCAACCGAAAAAGCTCACTGACGCAAACGATGCGAGGGGATATTCCAGAAACTTCTGCAACACGCTCGTATAGGTCTTTTCGCCAACTTAGCTCTCTGGCCTAACAAATCTGAGGCCCCGCTCGGTTTGGAGTTGAAGAAACCACATGAATGGCAGAGGATACAGGAATGACAGAGGAATACGATGCTAAAACATACTCTCTCCTTTCCGGTTTATAGGGCTTATCTCAAAATTTTAGTTTTTCTATTTTATAAGGTTCAATTTAGTTGTTCCCCATCATATTTTCAGACTTTAAGGTGCATTAAATCACTGCATGCAAGTGTTAAGAGAAAACTGACCAATGCATGCACTTTATGCATGCATGCATTGCAATTAATGCATTCGTAAACATAATTTTTTGAGGAAAATAAGAGCATTAACTGGGTGCTTTTGCAAACTACAAAAAATATTCCACCACTCATCATCTACCTTGGTTGGTGAGATTTTTGAATTGAGCCTTATAAACCGGAAAGGAGGGAGTAAGAATCAGTACTTAATTCATGAGCTCTGCGGTTCAAACGTTCACACTCTTGTCCCTGGAAACGTTTTGTCATCTAAGCTCTAAAACTAGATGAACTTTTTTTGGGGGGGGGGGGGGGGGTAAAGCTAGATGAACTTTCAATTTTCAAAAAAGAAAAACTTGGCCCTCATAAACTTAAAAGGGGTTTGAGCAGGATGCGATATGATTTTCACACATTCGCAAACTCAGACAACAAAGGAAATTCTAAAAACAGAGGATTATGAAATTGGAAATTTATTTAACAAATGAAGCCTTAGAGAAAAATCAACATTTGAAGATAATATGGAGAAGTCACAAAACACTAAGATATATAAATAAAAATAAGGCGATAAGTTCATGAATAGCCATGGAAAATCAGGAAATATTAGATATTCTTCAAGAATGTTCATTAGGGTTTCCAATTGATTTTTTTCGAATAGCGTAGATTTATCAGGGTTTTTGTGATTTTCTTATAATGGTGTAGATTTAGCAGGTTTTTATTTCACGTTCTCTATCCCATTCTAGATTTTACCATTTTATCTTTTAAAAATGAAGCATCATGTTTTTTCATTAAATAGTTTATTTCAGTAAATATGCATTTCCTTTTAATTATTTGCTTTTTCACGGGTTCTTTTTGTTATTGGCGTGTCTAGATCTTACCCCATGCATCGATCAAACTGCTTTTGAGCTGGATGAGAAATTCGAACCACTTCTAAAGTTGAGGATACACTTATCATGTTTTATGGTTAGGAACCAAAAAAAACTTGGCCATCCATCGATAGACTATATATCACTCGATAATGCATAGGAGCACTTGCAGGCTACCTTCCTTGATATCTCACCATTCAATATGCATAGGGATTTGCACCGCTATATTAGCATGCTTGCATTCTTTGTTATAGTTCGCTCTATGTTTTCTTGTATAAGTAGTATAAGGAGATATTGTCTGCGCAGACTGTCCCTCTCCTACCCCACTCCTCCCTATGCTCTCGTGCCAACCCCCAACAACCAACAACGACTCATTAACTTGTGAATCACATGCATGTAGATTTTGTTGATCTCAGAGTTTTGAATCATGCAACACATCTAATATTCAGTTTGTCCCAAGTTTTCTAAATGCAATATTATTTGAACTCTAAAAATATCTTTCACAAGTTTCTGTTTTTGTACCAGTTTTAAAATTGTATATCGTTTCAAATTTGAAAATAATTTATGTTTAATGCATTTGAATAATTTCCAAGGTTTAGGAAATGTGAAATCAAATATATTTCCATTAAGTTATGTCTCTTCAATAAACTAAGAATCTTGTCATGGGATAATTAAAGTAAATACTGGATTTCATGATTGTTAAATTTCAAATAAAAAAGAATGGTAATTCAGTATTGCAATTCTTGGAAAATTCAAGGTACAAATTTCATGAAATTATGTCTTTCATTTTTTATTTCTAGTGAAACATGAGAACTCAATGATAATAATTCTAGAAAAAATACTTATACTGATCTCAGGACTTTTTCTGCCATAAAAAAGTTATGTTTTACTGACGTTGCCTACTGATTTATTAGTGCAGATGTATGTAACCATTTATCTTCATGGTCCAGCAAAGATGAATTAATCCTAATTACATTGCATACTGCCGTTTGGTTTCATTTATTAAACCGTGGCATACCTGCGAGCTGCAACACATTTATTACGTAGTAATTATCTAACATCCTTTCTCTGCCAACACGCATGAATTAACCATGTGTGGACATAAAGTCAATGCACATTTACTTCTAGCATATTGTACCATTAACAATTCAAAAAGCAACTCGCCTTTACTTCTCTACAATGTCATGTGAGTATTAAAATTGTATTGGTTCAGTAGCAAAACTAAAAAGGATTTCAATCTGTATCCCAATGGACATCGATTGTGGTTCAGATTACAGGGAGGTGCGCCTCCGTGTGTTCTTCGTCCGCCTCCATATATCACTTAGCTAATATATGCTGCTAATCTCGTGGCACATAGTGAATCGATGGGTTCCCCGATAAAATCTGGAAGGGAAAGTTGCATGCTTAGCGACATGGTTGTTTGGAATGAACATTTTTTTCGAAACGAACATTTTGATCCATCAAAACAGCAGTTCGATGTGACATTTACATTGTGATCTTGTCAAGTTGTTTTTTTAAGGAAGCCTCTTGGCGCACTTTATTGATGATTAAAAAGGATTACATCGCTCAATACGCCACTTCTAGTAAAACTTCTGCTCCGAGTTGCAAGCTACTCCCTCCGTGAAGAAATATAAAAGCGTTTAGATTATTATTTTAGTGATCTTTACACTCTTATATTTCTTTGTAGAGGGAGTACAACGTTGTACAACCTCACTCACAGTCATTGAATCATTCGTTCTTCGCAACCGTTGGATGCCAATCTGGGGGCAGTGAGCTGTCTTGCTGGTTTGTTTCCTGAATGTGTTTTTTTTTCTTCCTGAAGAACGCATTGCCGCGTTTGATTGTACGTACATATTTGGACTGTACCTCACCATGTTTCGTTGTAACTTGTAGTCCGTCCATTCCCGCGTAAAGGCTGGGCGGATACGCCATGTACGCAGTCCAACTTAACCGCGTACAGGCCGGAGCTCACCGTGAGCTTGATCAGAATAATATCTTCTTCACCGAGTAGCCAATTGACTGTGACCGCAACGAAAAGCCCGCCGAGTCCACGGCTCCACGGCATCCGCTGGCCGCAACAAACCTCCAGCCAGGCTGTGCTGCCCCCACTCCCGCCTACACGACACCGCTCCCTCTGCCTCCCCGCTGCGTCTCCCTCTGCCGCTCCGCTATATATGCCATTGCCGTCTCCGGCAGCAAGCACCCCACGCATTACATTTACATTACCACACCAACAGCGCAAACAAGAGAAGCGCAGGAAGAACCAGACAGAAGCTAGCGCTAGCAGCAGCACACACGCGACGACCAAGAGACATACAGGGGCGTACGGCGGGGAAATGGGCCTGTGTGTCTCATACGACGCTGCGCCCGACGGCCCGGCGACAGCCAGGGTGGTTCTCCCCAGCGGCGAGCTCCGGGAGTACTCGCCGCCCGCAACGGCGGCGCTCGCGTTGGAGGAGGTCGGCGAGAAGGGGTGGTTCCTGTGCGACGCCGACAGGATGGGGTTCGAGGGCTCCGTCGCGGCGGTGGCCGGCGGCGAGGAACTCCAGCCGGGGCAGATCTACTTCGTGCTCCCGAGCGAGATGCTGCGCCGCCGCCTCGCCCCCGAGGAGGTGGCCTCGCTCGCCGTCAAGGCCAGCGCCGCCCTCGTCAGGGCCTCCACCGTGTCGTCAGCCGGCGGCCGGCGCCGGCGGGGCTCCGTGGCGCCGCTCGTGTTCGCGCCGTCCGACGAGGACTACTCGGCCGAGGATGCCTTCACCTTGGCGACGTTCGCTGCGAAGCCGACGGTGGCGCAGAAGCGGAGGGTGGCGTACCGAGGCGGCAGGTCGCCGCCGAGGTTCTCGCCCGACTTAACCGCCATCTCCGAGAGCGAGTAGAGGACTAGAGGTGCATGGTACACGAGACTGCCAAAAAAAAGGGGCGCATCGTTGCACATAGCCCTGCCTCGCCTGGCCACGACTGACGCGTGGGCCCGTCCGCTGATGCTAGATCGGACGGCGGGGACGCGGAGATGGGCGCGGCAAATGTTTGATATGTGGATGTGTGCAGCTAGTTTCTGAGAGTGTGGGGTGGCCGTGGTAGAAATAGTCGCGTCTTCGGCGTTGTTAATTTAAACGTCAGAAGCACGAGGAAATGCACATACAGATATGCATGTCAATGTAATGTAAATACTGCACCCGCATCAAAAATGTAGATAATGTATAAATGATTGGAGTATGTATGCTCGGTCACTGGCCTGAATTCCTTGCAATAATTCATGCCTCTCTCATATTACCTTGCTGGAATTCGTGTCCCTATGTAAGTTTTTCTTTTTGGAAAAGGAACTCACTGCTATCTATCATCAGCTCACCAGGAAGCGAAAGAATTCGCGGGAAACGCGGGTGGATTCGAGTGTGTGGGTTAGGCTGCTCACATAAAGGAAAGAGAAGACGAGGTCGAAATTGTCCGGACAGTAATAAAAGCAAGTTAGGGTTCGTCACCAGCGGGAAATCAGTCCTCGTTTGGACGGATCGACAGTCCAGCGGAGCAGAGAAGCTGTGGATGAGGAGGACGACGGTGGTGACCGTGGAGTGAGACGAGAATCCCTTGCAGGCGGCGTTCCTCTGTGGGAGGAGTCCTGGACCCGGGGGCGGGTGCTCGGCCGACGGAGTGGAGCGCGATGACCGTCATATCCCTATGTAAGTTATATAGCATATATGATTTTGGAAATATATTGCAGAAATTGGGGCATCTCTCGCTGAAATTTGGGAACCTACACAATTTTTATGGAGTCATATACGTCTTCAGAAATACATTGCAAGAATTTGGGCCGCCTCCGCAAATTTGTGGTGTCGTGCTTTCCCCGACTCCGTGCTTTGGCGCGGTTTTCGGGCCGAGCACCATCTTGTTGCCGGGGGAAGTTCCCTACTCTCTTGACTCGTATCAGAGGGTTTGAGGATTGGATTTGGCTGTGTATAGTTGCTTCGGTCCTGGATTCCTTGCATTGCTTGATCCAGCCATGTTTCTTTTGAGCGACAGGTGGACTGAGGTTTCATTTGCTCGTCGCTATACCCAGTGGGCTTCTTCTCGTTTTTCCGGTAAGGGTGGCATGCACTGCGTTGCAAATCGAGCAGACCGGCAATGGAGTCATGACGTCATGTTATGTCGTGCTCTCTCTTCTCCAGTTGGTAATGAAGATCTGTCCAGCCGCAACCCAAAAGTGTAAAGGTTTGCTCATACACCTTCCACAATTTCTGCCAATTCTTTTCATGGTGCTATTGAGCAGCCAGTCGCCCTCCTTGTTACTACTACCGTCCGAAGCCAACCATGACGACCCAATATTCTCTTCTTCAGTACGTAGATTACACTACACATGTATTTTAAGCTGTAGCCATATAGTACTTCCTCCGTTCCATATTACTCGTTGCTGATTTAGTACAACTTTGTACTAAATCAGCAACGAGTAATATGGAACGGAGGGAGTAGTAGGCTTTACTTTGAAACAGGTCTTTATCGAAAAAGAAAACCCAGAGATACAAACAAACATATACAGCCACACCATTGGCTCGTGCCGGTTCTAGGAATAACCCTAGCAAAGGGCCACACAAGCTTGTCGTCTACCTACAACTTGAACGCATATTGCAGGCCATGGTACCTAGCAAAGGCCCTCTCTCTCTCACACACACACACGGTGGCATCCCCATTTGTTGGCCGGCTTTCCAGCCTGGGCGATGTCCTTTGATTCCGCCAAGTGATTATCACAGATCGGTTGCAAGTTGCCACCACAGCGAGGACAATTGGATGCATGATGTTGGATTCATGCACACCTGAAAGAATTGTTGGTTTCATGCATGTTAGCAACACTTGCACTGCACCTTGGCATGCGCTTTTTGCCTTGCTGGTAGCCTGGTAGTAGTGCTGCCCCATGCATGGCCCCAGACTGCCCCCCTCTTGGACATTGGATACATCCAAATGGGTGTGATTTAAATTGATTTGATTCACAGCTCTACTACGCTGGAACGTAACTACTGAGTGCGATCGTGCATTTTGGTCGCTGCTGGTGGGCGTCCTAGTTAATAATTCGACGATACTTGGTATCTCACATAAACTGTTTTCTTTGGTTAGCACGAAGGAGATGATTGAGACCTACGCATGACAAAGGGATCACACAATCGAGGATAGTAAGATTCTCTGCAAAACTATTGTTTTCTAACGAACATGTCGATTTGCAAGCTCGTTAATATTTGCACGTACTGTTGAAAGCGGTTGTTCAATTTGCATATCTGGATGTGTGCTGGATGTGCTGGTCCACGAACGCAATCATGCATTTCTTCGCTACATTTCTAGATTTTTGGGTGTGCAAAACGTTTATAGCCAGGCAGGCAGTACACCTTCAAAAACTAATGGATGGAGCATGTCCACCAGGTCAACCATATCTAGATGCACATCTGAAAGGCGGGTCCGTAACATGATGAAAACATAACATCTTTCATACGCGTTCTTGGAGAGAATCGCCGTTGCGTATATGCCAATGGTGTCACTGGAAGCAGAACAAGCACTTCCCTGTTAGCATCATGTGTGTCTCTTCGCTCTAGTTCACAGCACGGTAAAAACAAGAGTTCATTACTAGGAATCTCAGTAATCAATACTGCCTGACTAATTAACTATCTGAAGCAGTAACTAAGATCTTTACAACAGGCCAAGGAGCTAACCAACCTAGTAATCAAGAAACAAGAAAAAACAGCTACAAAACATCATATAGAACTGTATTTGTTGAAACTGCATTAATCTGGCGGAGCAATTCAATCAACTCGACGATGGAAATGTGTGATGATATCATCTCGGCTACTTGCTTAAGTTAGTGTGTATATTTTTTTTGGAGTAGCAGTAGTTGAAATACAGACAAGATTGGCTCGACAAAACGATTCTTTGTTTGCATAAACTAGAACTTTCTGCAGTGCTAGCAGAGTACCAAACTAGGAACATGTCATTTCTTCCTCATGGCCTCTCTTTCATATGCTGTCTCCTACTCTTGTCTTTTATATACTACTTCGATTTGGCCATTTAGTCAGCACAACAGATTTGAAAATGATCCTAATCGGAGACGAATGCCTGAAGCTTCCACGGCTGACCACACACCAAAACGCGCGCATTTTAATGAACACATTCTATTTTGAAGGTCTAGATCGGCATCTTGCTTCGTCCTTGTCATTGCCTGCTCAAACCCGCAAGGGCCAGGTGGATGTGGTTCGAGGCCACTCTGTGATCTGACAAACAAAATAAGATTGTCTAGCAATATTAATTTGGTGGTTTTACTAGCTGTAAATACAAACATAGGGAAATTACCTCACAGTTTAGAGCAGATATCATAAAACATTAACTTTTTTTGCAATAATCGTAAAACCATAACTATTGTGGCTAGGGTGTCACAGACCACAACTATAGTAGAGTTTTTGTAGATGCAAAAAAATTCTGGCACGTGTCTAGTGGGGTTCAAGGCAGTCTGACGGAGGCGAATCAATTTTTTTTCCATGTAGCGGACCAACTATTGGGTTTGTAGTGTTAGAAATAGTGTCAAACATCTTAATCTAAAATATTTAGATTCTGTGAAATTACTTGCCTTAAAATTTGTGATTTTATGATAATTCTATTAAAAACTTATGATTTTGTGAAATGGCCATAATATATGTGGTGTCTTGACATTCATCGTAACAAGCATTACATACTTTTGTGCGGGAAAAACCATCAATCTATTCATCATAATTTTGTGCCGTATGAGCCGCTTGTTGTGTTTTTTGTTTTTTATCTAGGGCTTATTGAGTTGTGCTCTCAGCAGAATCCCGTCTGGACGTGCGTGTGCTACCGCGTGTGTTTGTGCGTGTATGTGCAACGTGAACCTTGTTGATTTGTTGGACCTTGTGGCTCTGGTGGTTGCTTTATACATAAAGCGGGGCGAAAGCCTTTTTCGGATAGTAGAAAGAACATCAGAACAAAAATTACATCCATGTCCATAGATCACATAGCGACGGCTACAAGCACTGGAACGAGCAGAAGGTGCGCCACCATCTCCACCCCTCCCTCATTGGAGTCGAGCAAATCTCCTTGTAGTAGACGGTTGGAAAGTCATTGTGCTAAGACCCCCAAAGAACAGTGCACCAGAACAACAACCGTCCTCATGAAGAGAAGCGTAGATCGTAAGGATCCAACCCATAGACACACGAACGCAGACGACAAAGACCGAATCTACGAAAGATAAACACCAACCAAATCTCACGAGATCCGCCAGAGACACGTCTCCACACGCCCTTCGACGACATTGAACTCACTACCGGGGCAGGAGCAAGACAGGGAGAACCTCATTTCATCTTCAAGGAGCCGTCGCCGGCTCGCCTCCTAAGAGGATACAAACCCTAAACAAATTCTAAAAAACACCAAAAAGAGAAGCAGGAGTCCTCTAGCCGGCAAGGACCAGAATCCACCGTGCCCCTTGGCCCTAAGGCCACAGAAGGAGGTAGATCGGCGGTGGAGCCGGCGGGATACTAGGAAACCCTAGTTAGGAATAGTGTCAAACATTCTAATAGAAAAATGGATCCTGTGAAACAACTTGATAATTTTTGAAGTTATGGTTTTGCGAAACCCTAGCGATAATAGTTGGGATGTAGTGATATTTGCTCCGTGTTAAGCACACTCATCGTAACAAACATGACATCTAGTTAGGTTGATAAAATATTCTAAAGAGACAAAAAAAAGTAGAACAAATACTACGCACCCTCCAGACAGGTTTGACACAATGCATCTAGCACCGTTGAGTTGTCAAGTCAACCCATTTGATGCCACTGGCCTGTATTCTATTTCCAGCCGTACTAAACTTGCACGGTACTAGCACCATTTTCCCGAGATCAACGGGGTTCGAACATTACTTAAACCTGGCTGAAACAAAACCAGCAAACCCAGCACCTAGAAAACAGGCTATACCACTATACGACCGACAGCACTACTCGACGCTTACGGTTTGCGCGGGCCAATCATCCCCCGTACCAAACGCGAGTAATATATACCACCTGAACGCATTTGGCCACGTTGAGATACGCGGCCGGCCTGACGTCCAAAGATTCGTGCCGCCCTCCGGCCCGACGCGCCGGCGACAAGATCTACACAGCACACCCTCTCTGCAACCACCGTGGCGTGCGCATCGGTCTATCGGGCGAACTCGAGCTCACCTTCCTCCAGCGAAAGTCCGCAGAGGCGATGGCCGATGGAGCAACGGGCGGCGCGACGACAGGCCACGACGCTGGGGTTCGGATGTGTCTGTTTGGTGCGTGGGAACCCCCCGGGGAATTATTTGCTCAGCTGGGCGACCAGACCAAGTGGCCTGTCATGCAGCGCGGGTGGCGCCCAACTGTCCGGGCAGCGCGGCATGCATGTGCGCGGCGCCACCCGACGTGGCCGAAGGCGGCGACCGGCTCGCCGTCGTCGCGTGCATGCACGGCGCCACGCGCGACGTACCTCGCTGGCTGGCCGGGCCGGTAGGCGACGCCCCGGCCCTGCGGACCCGCTCGATTGGTGGGAGTGTTTATGCATGCATGGTCCTGGGAAATGGTGTCGTTTGTCTCCTTTGGCGTTCTTGGCGACGCCTGCATGATCGCGCGCTCCGAACTGGCACCTGCTCCTTGTTTGGACTGATCTGCGACCGATTCCGTGGAGCGGCGAGGTCCGTTGATCAGGCATCATGTGGTCCGGAGACGGGCACGTTCATGAGGCTGGTTAGAATAGTGAACGCCGTATTATATTCCACGCACCGTACAAGTGCAAGTTTCTATGCGTATCGATAGGGTCGTGAAACGGCTTGTCATTTCTATGCATATGGAGTACGTATCTCGTAAATCGAGTGTTCTCACGACAACCTATGATGGGGCTTCTAGTCTAGTAATGCATGTCAGCTGGTTTCCATATGCACGCAAGTACTGCGAACACTATAGACAAGAAAGGTTCCGGACTTGCATGCATGCTTTCGAATAGAGGTAATATCACCAACTTGCTCTGAATGTTCGGTTTGGTGTTAAAACTTTAAAAAATTGGATTTGTCATCACTCAACTTGCGTTCTCGTGCAAATACGGCCACAAAGTGCGTATGTGGGCAATCCGCTGCCGCGTGGCAGGCCACACGTACATGGCCCACTGTCGGTGACTATTGGTGGTGGAGGCGCTAGGTGTGATATCATTTTTGTAGAAAAGAAGTGCTAGATGTGACGTCATTTTTTCAGAAAAGATTCAAGAAAAAACCGTGATGTGAGCTATCGAGCCAGCCACCAAATTCAGTCTTGTCACATGTGCTAACAACCCACACAAGGCGTCCTTGCCTATAATGAGATGAATATTGTATTATATTAGTCAACCCAACAAATAATATATTTTTTACCATCGCAAAAAACAAATAATATACTTTTTTGCTAAGACACCCATAAGGAAAGTTTGAGGGTGAGCGAATTTTGTTGCCATTTCGAAATTCATACTTGTTCATGTGTCTAAGGAGAAATGCATAATTTTATATGTTGGCAACGACGGCTACCCGTATCCAACATTTCTTTTTCTCGATACCGATTTTTTCTCAGTATGGGCCAGAAAAAACAGTTTCTGGATAATCTCAGAAATTTCAGTTTTTTCGACCGAATTTATTCAAACATTTTTTTGGCATTAAAATATATACAATCGAACCTAGAAAAGAGCAAAGCTTATGCACGATTCCAGCGGTTAGTAATGCGCATCTACTAGGTGACCCCAGCTTGGGAGTTCAAGTAAATATCAGCTAAAATTAATGATGAAGACCATTGAAATCAATCAAGTGACCATGGGTAATACAGAAAAAGATGTGGCACCGAACTATGAGGCAGATCCTCTGATGTATGGCCCACTGCCGTTGCGCCACTGACGCATGGGCTCGGAGCCACATCAATGGGCGTCACGGCACGTCAGAGGAGCTGTGTCCTCGAACTATGCACTGCGTTGTATGATTGTGTGCACACAAATCTTATTTGATATAGTTCTGGATGTTTAAATTTAAAAAATACATTTGAAATTTTGGCACGAGGTTTAGTGACCATCGGGATTTCTCTGAACAGAATAACAAAATATCTTCTCATATCTTGGACCAGTTTTTCAATTCGAATTTGATTTAAAACTTTATGGTTAAAAAATCTGAGATTTTCTGAAAACTGGTTTTTTCGGTCGCACCTAGAAAAACGGAATCGAGAAAAAAAGCCCAGACGTGCAGGTGAGGAGCCTACAATTAAACACACAGCGGGGTGTATCTGTAAAAAGAACATGAACACATCACACGTAGCATTGTGTTGTTCCGGTTACTCACAGTGGCCATGGCAACGTTAGCATGCCACATAAGCATAATATGCATCTATATATGGATGATGTCACTGTATTTGCACGCGGGGACAAATTGGATGACCACAATTCCGTATTTTTAAAGTTTTAGCACTAAACTGAACATCGAACCCAAGTTCTATGACTTTTGGTGATATTAGCTCTTTCGAATACTATGGACAACAATGCTTCTGGGTTTGACGTTCTTCTTTAAACCCCCGTAGATTTGCATGCATGCGCGATTCTTCAAATCTCAAAGTTAAAACATCATGTCTTCAACCAATAATGCTAAACATACAAAGAGTTACACGCAATTACACGCTGACTAGAATTTTTTCCATCTACTAATCAATCATAAACTTGTCCCCCCTGATTTTCAGGGGGGTGGGCCGCCTCGCCACCTATTGACTAATCAAATTAACTCTCTTTGTAAAAGCTTGTAACTCGTTTATACGTGTAGCATTACTCGTTTCCAACATGATCACGTATAAAATTGGTCACTAACCGAAAGGTACATGCATGCATGAAAACTACCGTAGTACTGTTTGGACGTGTCCATGCGTCCACGCACGATTCATGTCTGGTTTTAGGGGGTGAGCCAACTGATGCAGCGAGAGTCCACCACACGTTATTACGTTCACCAACAGAAGATGACGGAACGATGAATGCACACAAACAAACCGCGCCCGTTCACTGAACCTACACGTATAGCAAGCTACGGCCCATGCGGCCACGTGAAGTCCGTCAACTTTGCTCCGCCGGCGCGCCACGCGTACCGTCGCCCATGACGAGACGCGGCATGGCGCCGTTCCGGTGCTCCCACCTCGCGCGTCTCGCTCCCGAACTGGGGGCTACATACCGACCTACGTACATGAAAACTCTGGCAAGGCTTTTGGCCTACACGCAACTGAAAAAAGGTCAGTGACGCAAACGATGAGAGGGGATATTTCCAGAAGCTTCTGCTTCACGCTCGTATCGTGCACCCAGCTAAGCTCTTATCGTTTCAACGAGAAAGGTACTTTCTCTCCGATGAGGTTTGCAAGGCCATTCATAAAACTAATGAAATTCCTAAAATATCATGGTGTGATTACCTTGCACACAATGAAGCTCCAATATAGAATTGTATGCAAAGTCCATCAGCAAAGCTCAAACGTCACTTGTTATTACAAAACTCGAATGGGTGTCGGTGAAATAGGTGGATTAAGTTCTGACCAATTACTAATTGTCTTGATTTTACAGACATGGCTCTCTTGCCTACCAAACTCGAATGGAGGTAGGAGTAGTACCAAATTCATGGATCATGCAATTCAAACTACTAAAATTGTTATTACAAAAGTCCCTTGCTGCTTGCCTACAACAGTTTTGTCATCTAACTCTAAAATTACACAAACCCTCTCAACTTCAAAAAAAAAAAAACTTGGTCCTCGCCGACTTAAAGGGGTTTCATTAGGCCGTGTTGGGATTTTGACACACTTTATAGCCCAACTAATAAAAAAACAAAGAAAAGAAGTTTAGGAGAATGAAAATAAACATTTGTTGACCATTTGGGAATTTATTTTAAAATGAAACCTTCGAGCCAAACCAGGAATTCAACAAATTATTGAAAAGTGTTAAAAAAGGAGGCAATGAACTCATGAATATCCATGGAAAAAAGGAAATATGGGGATTTTCTATTAACATTCTAAATTGCCTGTGATTTTCCATTGATTTTTCTATAACAGTATACATTTTATTATCTTCTATATTTCTTTCCATCATTCACATTTTTTGCAAAATACATAGATTTTTCCATTATGTTTTCTGCTTTTAAATGGAGTATGGTGTTTCTCCATTTACAAAAATAGTTTATTTTCAATTAATCTCCATATTCTTTTCATTTCCCTTCCTTTTTCAATTATTTTTTTCATTGGCTTATGCTTGATCTGACCACCGTATCCTCGGTCTATGTGCATTGAGTTGGGAGAAACCACATTTAAATTTAAGGATATGCTTATCATGTTTTATACTTTAGGAACCAAATAAACCTGGTCATAGTTCATAGAGTCTACTATATCACATCGCTAATCTCCATCGTCAGTCCTGTGGCCGGTACTAAGCAAATAATATACATGTGAAAATTGTTATACTATTTATTCTTAATCTAGTACTATGAGGAATGCCATAGACAAGAAATTAACGGAGATAGATCTTCTCTAGCACTACTGATGTGATTTCAGAAGAAAAAATGTTTTACAGCTCGAGAATTGTTCCACTTTAATACATTGAAGGTCATGGTTTTATCAACTACCCACAATCCAAACCATAATGCTTCTTTTACTATCGGATTTTCACATTTGACAATCTATGTGAGTCGCGGCCTCGCGGGGACAATTAATCTAAAAACATTCTCTAAAGACACCCCTAATGTATTCACTTAATTTCATAAGAATGTAAAGAGTTTAAATTCGTAATTGCACAATGTGAACAAGATGTTGATGGCTCCGCAGGAAAAAAAAAAGTAAGATGTTTGATGGCAACCATAGAATGGTGCCAATTCATTCATTTTCGTATCTTAACACTTAAGTTGTTTTTCCCATACAACCACATAACCTGGCGTGGGGTTCAACTGTGAAAAACAATAGAAGTTACTATTCAAGGACATAGAGTTATTTGAAAAGTATCTAAAAAGAGTTATTGAAAAAACATATCCGGTCCATCAAAATAGTAGTTTGTTCTTGTATTGACCATGTGATCTTGTCAGAGTACCTTGCGAAGTTGCTATAACGGTTTTTACCTTGAGGCCTCATTCGGTTTGGAGGATTTTTATAGGAAAAACATGGGAATAAGGACTCCAGAGGAAATTTTCCTATATATGCATTCGATTTATAGAAAATGCTTACAGGAATTTTATAGAAATACTATTCATTTTCTATGCTTTTGAAGGAAATTACACATCCACTCAAAGCTCATTTTGCGCACAGGAACGTCATCCTATCAAATTCCTATACTACTCCAAATTCCTGCGTTTAGATTTCCTCCAAACCGAATGAGCCTTGATGCTCTCTCTCAAAGAATGGTGGGTCAACCCTTTCAGTAAAGAGCATCCTAGTAGAAAGCTATGGCGTACCTCACCAGATTTATTACTTGCACTATTTGGAACTAAAGAAATACCCGTGTCTTCTGGCACAAGAGCATGCTGCATTTCCATCAAATGTGAGGCTAAGCTTTGGTTAACCGGGTGCAAGAAATTGGTCTGGTTAATACCGGGAGAATGATCTTTTTGTGTAATTCAGGCCAGTTGAGTTTGAGTGAAAAAAAACTCTATTCACTTCTTAGTTAAAGGATGAGACAAATCTTTCGCCGTCGTTTTTGGAAGACAATATCTTCAAAATTATTGGATGCTAAGTCTGGAGGTAACGAGCTGTCCGTTGGATTGTTTTCTGAATTTCTTTTCATGAAGAACGCATTGCCGTGTTTGGTTGTACGTACAACGTATTTGTGCGTTGTCCAACTTAACCGCGTGGGTAGGGTTTTGCTAGCTGGCCGGAGCTCACTGTTAACTTGATCGGAATAAATATCTTCTTCACCGGGTAGCCAATTGACTGCGCTTGCAAAGAAGAAAAGCTCCGCCGAGTCCACGGCACCACGGCATTCGCTGGCCGCCACAAACCTCCAGCCAGGCTGTGCTGCCCCCACACCCGGCTACACGACAGCGCTCCCTCTGCCTCCCCGCTCAGCCGCTCCGCTATATATACCATCGCCGTCTCCGGCAGCAACCACACCAGACACCACGCATTACATTTACATCACCACAACAACAGCGCGAACAAGAGAAGCGCAGGACAAGAACACGCGGCGACCAAGACGAAATGGGCCTGTGTGTGTCGTACGACGCGGCGGCCCACGGCCCGGCGACCGCGAGGGTGGTGCTCCCCAGCGGCGAGCTCCGGGAGTACTCGCCGCCCGCGACGGCAGCGATGGCTCTTGAGGAGGTGGGGCACCAGGAGTGGTTCCTCTGCGACGCCGACGCGATGGGGTTCGAGGGCTCCGTCGCGGCGGTGGCCAGCGGCGAGGCGCTCCTGCCGGGGCAGATCTACTTCGTGCTCCCCAGCGACATGCTGCGCCGCCGCCTCGCCCCCGGGGAGGTGGCATCGCTCGCCGTCAAGGCCAGCGCCGCCCTCGTCAAGGCCGCCACCGTGTCATCAGCCGGCAGCCGGCGCCGTCGGGGCTCCGTGGCGCCGCTCGTGTTTGAGCCGTCCGAGGAGGACTACTCGGCCGAGGATGCCTTCACCATGGCGACGTTCGCGGTGAAGCCGATGGTGGCGCAGAAACGGAGGGTGGCGTACCGAGGCGGCAGGTCGCCACCGAGGTTCTCGCCCGACTTAACCGCCATCTCCGAGAGCGAGTAGACGTGCAGCGCAGACGAGACTGCCAAAAAGGGGCATTTTTGCACATAGCCTTGCCTTGCCTGGCCGCGACTGAGGCGTTGGCCTGGCCGCTGATGCTAGATCGGACGGCGAAGATGCGGACATAGCCGCGGCACATGCTTGTGGATATGTGGAGTTAGTTTCTCGGAGTGGTATAGAAATAGTCACGTCAGAAGCATTGTATAAATATTGCACATACAGATATGTCAATATAGTGTAAATATTGCGCCCGTGAAAAAATATACTCCTTCCATCCGAAAATAAGTGTCTGGATTTTATACTAACTTTTGGAGCAGTAATCTTCCAAGTTACAAGCCAATGATCAGGGAGGATGGCGCAGTAGAACACAAGAATGCAAACATAGGAGAAACTAATTTTGTTAACTAAAATAAATAAGAAAGTAGGCGCAGTAGAACACAAGAATGCAAACATAGGAGAAACTAATTTTGTTAACTAAAATAAATAAGAAAGTAAGTGTGCGAAAAATATTGAAAATGGAAGATAGTGTTTGATGTGCCGCTAGTTTTGTCTGAATGAATTTGCTTGAAATTGTGTGAAGACATATATGCACACCAACCTTGGAGAAGATGTTTTTTTTTTTGAAACGGGCAAAAAAGCTTTTGCCTTATATTGATGTAGGAGAAGCAAACGGGGGTATGACAAGAGCCAAAAACAACAAAAAAACGAGGAAGGGGGCGACCACCGCCCCCGACATAGGGGGAAGAGGATCAGCCTACAAGTTCCGCCAGATTTTTAGCACCGGCTAGGATCCAGTCCTTCCCCTCTTCCCTAATCTTATGCATGACAACCGATGGCAGGGAGGACTTGTTGTTGAAAACTCGTTCGTTCCTCTCTTTCCAGATCTCCCAAGTGATGAGCGTGATAGCTGAGCGCAAGCCATTTGGGGAGGAGGTGGTGGATTTCGAAACGGCCAACCAAAAGTCCACGACTTTAGGCCTACCCTCCCCGATGCTGCTGATGAGGTCTGGACAAGACAACCAAGAGGCCGCGGCCGTCCAGATACGTCTGGAGAAGCGGCACTCGAAAAGAATGTGTCGTGCCATCTCAGGGGAGGTACGGCAGAGCTGACAAGTAGGTTGGTGCGGCCATCCGCGTTTCGCCAAGCGATCGGCGGTCCATAAACGGTTCTGGACAGCGAGCCAGGCGAAGAAACGACACTTTGGAGGGGCCCAGGTCTTGCACACGATGTTCCCGAACTGGCAGGGCAAAGAGGCAAGGAACTGGACCTTGTAGGCGGAGGTGGCCGAGTAGCACCCATTAGGGGTCAAGGACCAGGTAATGGAGTCCTCAGTGTCAGGATGAAGCTGGATATCCGACAAGAGCTCCCAGAGGCGGACGTATTGTTCCATGTGATCGGCCGTGAACGCATCCACCGCTATGTCCGAGATCCAGTTGTTATCAGCGAGAGCGTCCTGGACCGTCCGATTCTTCCTCTTGGAAGCCTTGAAAATTAGGGGAGCCGGGTCTTTTGGCGGGGCACCATTGAGCCATGAAGACGACCAGAAGGAGGCCTTGGCGCCGTTTCCGATGGTGACGCGAGTAGCCGCATTGAAGAGGTCAAGGTCGAAGGCGTCGTTGGGTGTTTCAGAGCCCACCCATGGCTTCTCAGGAGCCTTCCACTCATACCATAACCAGCGAAGCCTCAGGGCCCGGGAGAACCTCTCCAGGTCCAGAACCCCCAAACCACCGAGCTCCTTGGGGCGGCAGACCTTTTGCCAGTTGACTTTGCATTTCCCTCCACTAACCGCCTCCTTACAGGCCCAGAGCATGCCACGACTGATCTTCGCAAAGGCCCTGAGGATGCCTTTGTCAGCCTTTAAAGCCGTCAGCAGGAAGATTGGCATGGAGGAGAGCACGGACTTAACCAGAGCAGTGCAGCCGGCACGGTTCAGGAACTTTCCTTTCCACGGGCTAAGACGAGCCACCGCTTTGTCTATGTAGGGTTGAAGGTCCACACGTCTAAGTCTTCCGAGGGAGAGGGGCAACCCCAGATACTTAATGGGGAAGGGGGTTGTAGTCGCTGGGAAGTTCGCCAGAATCTCCTCCAAGTTAATGTTGGCGCATTGGATGGGGGCGATGGAGCTCTTGGGAGAAGATGTTTTGATATTTGCTACAACATCTATTGTATATTCTTCCATGCACATACAACATCTATTCATGGAAAATAACCAGGCTCGTGAACTCTTCAATAATATTTGAAAAAGAATTAGCAGACTCAAGCACAAGATAAATTTTCTTCTAGCCCATCCTTCATGACATAATAAATACTAGAGCTACGCTCAAAAGGAAAGGATTTTTTATGAATGACTACACTTGTACTCTCTATAACCAAGCCACCGAGGAGACGACCCACCATTTTCTACAGGATTGTGATTTTGATTGGGAATGGTGGAACTCAATTAACTCAAAAAAAGGGGGTCATTTTTGCTTACAGTGACTCCCTACTCAGAGTTCTCACCCATGAAAAGCTCCTAAACCCCTTGGCATGGACATCCTCATTCTCTGATGTTGGAATTTTTGGATCTAAAGAAATGGAAAGATCTTTAGAAGTTTACAATCTTCATTGGAATCTTGGAAGCTTACCCATACTTATATATAGGAAATTGCTGTTTGTTTTACCGTTTGTGGTTAAATTACATCTGCATCATACTTATTTGCATGAATTTCATCTGCTTCTTTAAATCCGCTCTGAATTGTATGCGGGCACAGTTGGATGGCCGGCTCCCGCGTCTCTGTCCAAGGACTGGCCTCCCCTGTCGGCGGACGGATGCGGTAGAAAATTGGCCGGGTCATCGTCGAAGATACCCTAACTCTATCAAAGAGCCACACAAGCTTGTCGTCTACCTGTAAACTTGAACGCATGATGGAGGCCATGGTACTACGAGAGAGTGAAATAAACACGTGGTTTTTCTTTCCACTGAAGAAAATGCCATATCTGTCGCGCTGCATCCGGCCCCGGCTCCGGTCCCCTCTGTCCCTCTCGCACGGTGGCCACCCCATTTGCTGGCCGGCTTTCCAGCCTGGGTGCCGTCCTTGCATTTGCATTCCGCCAAGCAATATCACATATCTGTTGCAACCACAGCAAGGACGATTGGATTGGATTGGATTGGATGAATGATGTTGGATCGATCATTCATGCACACCTAGAAAACAATGCTGCTTTGATGCATGTTGCAACACTTGCGCTGCACTTTTTTGCATGTGGTGCTCCGTACCGTCTTTATCCTGATCTCATAGTATGTTGGATGCATCCAAATACCAAATGGGTGTTCGGATCGATTCGCATCACAGCTCCGTTCCGCTGGAACGTAACCACCACCAACGATCGTGCAGTCAGTCTATGCTGGCGTGCGTATCTGCTACTTCGATGATAGTTGGTATCTCACCTAAGCTATTTATTCGATTAGCACGAAGGAAATGATTGAGACCTACGCATGACAAAGGGATCGCACAATCAAGGATAGTAAGATCCACTACAAACTATTTCTTTTTCTTTCTAACCAACAGATTTGCAAGCTCGTTCTATAGATAGTTAACCAGCACTGTTTTTGGTTCCTTGGCATTATTGGACAGTACAGCTGAAGGGCACCCGAAGGTTGTTCACTTGCAAATTTGGATGTGCGCTGGACGTGCTCGTCCACGGATGCAATCATGCAGTTTACGGCCTTCTAGATTTTCCGTGTGCAAAACGTTTTATACTCCAACCAGGGACACGTACAGTATACACCTTCAAAACTAATGGATGGAGAAGGTCCATGAGGTCAACCACATCTAGATGCAACTGAGACGAGGGTCCGAAACATAATGAAAACAGAGCGGGCACAATCGTGAACACGCGTTCTTGGAGAAATCGTCGCTGCGTATATGCCAATTGTGTCACTGGCGGCACTACTTCCCTGTTAGCATCAGGGGTGTGTCTTTGCCCTTGGAGTATGCTATGTTACCTGAGCAAGAGTTCATTAGTACTCTAGGAATCTCACTAATAAAATACTCCTGCCTCGGTCATTTAACTATCTGAAGCAGTGACTAAGATCTTTACTATAGGACAGGGAACCAACCAACCTAGTAACCAAGAAAGAAGAAGATCAGCTAAAATAACAGGATATAGAACTGTAGTTGTTCAAACTTCAAACTGTATTAATTTGGGGGAAATGTGTGACAGTATCACCTCGCCTACTTGCTTATGTTAGTGTAGTATTTTTTTTAGGATCAGTTAGTGTAGTATTCAGTTCAAATACAAACAAGATTGGCTCGACAAAATGATTCTTTGTTTCCATAAATTATAATCTTTTGCAGTGTTAGCAGAGTGGCAAACTAGAAACACGTAATTGCATCGTCCTTGTCATTGCTTGCTCAAATCGACAAGCGGCCGGTCACTGCCTGCTAGCTTAGAAAAAATCAGCCATCGCAATTTTTATTTAAAATTTTTCAACAAATCAAAAGGTTGTTCGTAGATTTCAGAGAATATTGTGAATTTAAAACTATGAATTTGAAAATATTCACGGATTTCAAACAATGTTCATGAATTTTTTAAAAAGGTTCACAAATTAAAATATGTCATACTTTAAAAATATTCACAATTTTTTTAAAGAATACATGAATTTCATAAAGAAAACACATATTTTTAAAGTGTTCACGTATTTTATTTTTCAGGAATTTCAATAAATATACATGAATCCATATATATAAATTAAAATATAGAAGAATTAAAAGGACACATGAAAAGATGTAAAAATGGGGAAAATCCAAAAGAAAACTATAAAAACTGATACTAAAACACGGGAAAAAAGGAAAAGAAAAACTAAGGAATACCTTCTCAAAAAGGGAAAATAGGTGTGCGTTTCTCTCAACCAACGACGCGCGCCCTTACAGGCAGGGCCAAGAGGCTCGAAATCTAGGGTGCTTAGTATCTTAAATAGATGTTAGATCAAATATCATAAACCATAACTGCTTGTGGGTAGGGTGTCACAAAACAACAACTAGTAGCTTTTTCATCAGAAAACCATGACTTGTGGGTAAATTTGTCACATCACTCAAATCTTTCATATTAATTTGTTTGTGTTTTAATTTTGTTTCTAACACTCTGGATCCACCAACAAGCCGCCACATTGCAAAGATTGGCTTCTTCTGGGTTTTTTGTTTGGATACATTGAATCCGTACAAACCAAAAAGTTTTATTGAATGACAGAAAGAACATTTCTACCAAAAAAATTTGGAAAATGTCCGGAATGCTGTCTAAAGTGCAACTAAACTATGTCCAATTTTTCGCTCAATATTAAAGTGCCAAAAAAATTTCTGAAGAAAATGCAGTATATCGACAAATTTGTATTTTATATTTTGGGAAATTTTCAACTCGTTCAGCTTAACAAATTGATGAAACTTCAACTTTTCTTTTTTGAACTACAATTATGGCTCACATTGTGCCCCAAACTAAAATTACCAATAAAAAGCTAAGAAAATCAATCTTGAAGACGACACTGAAATAAGCATTCTGGCAAACTGTGAAACTCATTTGGATCAACCACCATTTTTCCGAGATGAACGGGGCTGGAACATTTCTTAAACCACGCTGAAACAAAACCAGCAACGGATGCCCAACCCAGCATCCTAGATAACATTGCCATATATACCACTAATACAATTGACAATGCAACCGTCGATTTGCGTGGGCTAATCATCCCCCGTACCAAAACGCGATTATTATACACCCTGAGCGCGTATGCCCACGTTGAGATCCGCGGCCGGACTGCCGCCCAAAGATTCCCGCTGCCGCCCTCCGGCCCGACGCTCCGGCGACAAGATCTACCACGCTTCTCTGCAACCACCGTGGCGTGTGCATCGGTCTATCGGTCGAACTCACCTTCCTCCAGCGAACATTCGAGGAAGCTGTGCTCTGCTGAGGCGAAGGCGCTAGCCGGAGCAACGGGCGGCGCGACAGGCCACGAGGATCGGGATGACGGGATCGGATGTGTCGGTTTGGTGCGTGGGAAAACCCCTGGGGATTATTGGCCCGGCCGGGCAGACAAGACCAAGTGCCCCGCCGTGCAGCGCCCGGGCATGTGCGCGGCGCCACCCGACGTGGCCCATGGCGGCTAGCGGCTCGTCGTCGTCGCGCGCATGCACGGCGCCACGCGGGACGTACCTCGCTGGCTGCCCGGGCCGCTAGGCGACGCCCCGGCCCTGCGGACCCGCTCTATTGGTGGGAGTGTTCACGCATGCATGGCCCTGGGAAATGGTGTCGTTTGTCTCCTTCCGAAGTTAAAGTACCACAATTGGGGCATTGGAAGCAGATTGGTACCACTTTTGATAATTTTTACATGTCAGTACCAAGTCTGGGGCTAGCCGTTACAAAAAGGTCTAAACCGCGTATAAACACGTATTGACGGGGTATCTGACCAGCAGGGCCCGCCTGTCGGGTGCCGATGTGGCATGTTTTTTGCAGAAAGCCCCCTTGCTTCGCCGGCGCTACTGTTCATCGTCTCCACGCGCGGCGATGCCCGATCTAGATCGAGGGGAGGAGCCCCTCGAGCCGAGCTTCTTTGCCTCCCGTAACCGCCGCCCCGCCCTCGGCCTCCACCTCGCCTCGCTTGCTTGTAGCCGAAGCAGGAGAGTCAGCGGGACTTGGCGCAACTCCGGCAACAGGGAGCGGCGAAGGGCGCGGGAACCGATGGATCTGGACGACGACTCGCGCGACGGAGGGCAGGAGGGGCGGCCTTGGTCCTCTATTCATACGACAGAGAGGGAGGAAACAAGGAGACCGCGAGGGGGCCTGGTCGCCGGCGATGGCTGCTCCGGCGAGGCGCGTGGGGCGGGGTCGACACGACCCTCGGGCGGAGGCGGCTGGGAGGAAGAGCCCGGCCACGAGGAGGCGGCGGCGCGCCGGTGAGCGAGCTGGGGAGCTCGGGAGGAGGGCGAGGGGTCCTCGTGGCTGCTGCTGCTCGCCGGCGACGGCTGGGGGCGGGGACGGCGAGACCCTCGGGCGGAGGCGGCTGGGAGGAGGAGCCCCAGCACGAGGAGGCGGCGGTGTGCTGGTGAGCGAGCTGGGGAGCTTGGGAGGAGGCGCGAGGGGTCCTCGTGGCTGCTGCTGGTCGCCGGCGACGGTTGGTTTTCCTCCCCTGCTGCGGCTGGTTTTCTGTGCGGGGGGAAGGGAGGGGTGTTTATGAAAAAAAAGTGCCACGTCGGGACCCGACAGGCGGGGCCCGCCGGTCAGATGCCCCATCAATACGTGTTTATACGTGGTTTAGACCTTTTTGTAACGTATAGCCCCAGACTTGGTACTGACATGTAAAAATTACCAAACTTGGTACCAATCTGCTTCCAATGCCTCAATTGTGGTAATTCTGTGCAATTTACTCCTCCTTCGGCGTTCCTGGCGACCCATGCTTGGTTTCGCTCCTGGCAAGCACCTGGTTCTTGTTTGGACTGACCTCCGAAACTAGGATCGATCTCGTGGGGAGGAGAGGGCCGTTGATCGTGTGATGAGTGGTGGTGCAATCCTGTGGTTAATAGACGGGCACGACCGCGGGAATGGTTAGAACAGTGAAACGCCGTACTCTATTCCACCCACGGTACAAAATGCAAGTTTCTAGGCATAATGGATTAATGGATATATAGGGTCATAAAACGGGTTGTTGTTTCTAAGTACACGACAACCTTTGATGGGGCTTCTATGTGTTAGCTGGTTTCCATGTGCACACAAGCTTGACAAGAAAAGTTCCGGGATGGGCATGCATGCTTCCATATCCAAATAGGAAATACTAGGACCTACGAAAAGTTTTTACACTGAAACTTGGAGTATGTTTCTGTGGTCGGAAGTTGTTCTTTACACTGAAACTCCGGTAGATTTTCCATGCGTCCATGTGCAGCTCTTCAAATCTCAAGGTTGAAACTTGACGTCAGATTACTCTTATATCGAGCATTCTCATATGATCTTGTATTACCGTCCCGCGTTAAAAATTTCGCACCAAACGGAAGGACATGCATGCAGTATTGGGCGGAGCAAGTTTTTCATCCCCAACCTCTTCCTTGGCGTGGGCGGAGTAGAGTCGCCTTCTAGTGAACCGGAATCGATGCATGCGGTGGCGACGTTGGCAAGGTTGGGCCGCGTTGACGGGAAGGGGTGGCGCCCTGGGCGGGAGTAAGGAGTGGCCGAAATTATCCTGAGAAGTGGCACCGGTGAAGTACAGAAATGAGAGACTTGGGTTGCTTTTTGAGACATCTCCTTAATTTTTTGCTCCTGTGTACATTAAGAGTTCAGCTAGGTACAATTAACTACTCGTTTTACTCCTCTAAAACTAGTCACAATAGGTAATAATATAGACTAGTAACATGTTGTAGACTCATTTTATTTTGGTACGTGTGATGTTCCAGTAACTAACTATGTTACCACATGCCTCTATTTCCTCATTAAATACTCTCCACATCATCTATTTTACCTAAAGATGTGTGATGTTATCACCTCCCACTATGGGTAGTCTAAGACTAGCCACAGTGGAGAGTAACATAAACTAGTAACATATACATATCCCTAGACTATATTACTACCTTCATAATGGATATTAACTTAAGTGTGGTAACATGCAAAGATTCATTGATTAGGTTATAGACTCATATTGCATTGGGACATGTGATGTTACAGTAACTAGCTAAGAGGGTGTTTGTTTCCAGGGACTTATTGGTCTAGGGACTTAAATAAGTCCCTATAAGTCCCATCTAAACCAAACATGAGAGACTTATAGGGACTTAAAGTGGGCATTTGGGACTTATGAAATAAGACTCTCAAGGAGGGACTTATATGGACTTATAGTTGTAATATGGTCTTATAGAGACTTATAAGTCCTAGGAACCAAACAGGTAGGGACGACTTTTTAGGGACTTGGGACTTATAAGTTGGGACTAAAAAAAGTCTTAGGACTTACGAACCAAACAGGGCCTAAGTTACTACAATTACTTCTCCTCATTAACTCATTGCCACATAAGCAAATTTGCTGAGTTAGACTTGATGTTACTGCCGAAGTTACTTTCATTATGGCTAGTCTAAAGGTTTTTAAAGAATCGGCCAGAGAGAGTCATCTTTTGTAAAACCAAGACAATGAGTAATTGGTTATCCATATTTCACACATTTTTTACTTTTGAGCTTTTCTGACAGGCTTGCATACAACTTTTTATTAGAGTTCATTGTAATCACAACCTAATATTTTGGAATTTCATTAGTTTCGTAAATGTCTTCTCAAACCTCGACGGAGAGAAAGTACCTTTCTTGTTGAAACGATAAGAAGAGCGCTTAGCTGCGTGCACGATACGGGCGTGAAGCCAAAGTTTCTGGAATATCTTCTCATCGTTTGCGTCACTGACCTTTTTTCAGTTGCGTGTAGTCCAGAAGCTTTGCCAAAGTTTCATGTACGTAGGTACGTAGCCCCCTGTTCGGGAGCGAGACGCGCGAGGCGGGAGCGTCATCGCCGGAGCGGCGCCATGCCGCGTCTCGTCATGGGCGACGGTACGCGTGGCGCGCCCGGCGGCGCAAAGTTCACGGACTTCACGTGGCCGGCCGCATGGGCCGTATGTAGCTTGCTAGATAGTCCACGGCTCCATGCCATTCACTGGCCGCAACAAACCTCCAGCCAGGCTGTGCTGCTCCCACTCCCGGCTACACGACAATGCTCCCTCTGCCTCCCCGCTGCGTCTCCGTCAGCCGCTCCGCTATATATACCATCGCCGTCTCCGGCAGCAAGCACACCACGCATTACATTACCGCAAAAACAGCGTCAGCGCGAACAAGAGAAGCGCAGGACAAGAAGCTAGCAGCAGCAGCAGCAGCAGCACACAGGCGGCGACCAAGACGAAATGGGCCTGTGTGTGTCGTACGACGCGGCGGCCGACGGCCCGGCAACCGCGAGGGTGGTGCTCCCCAGCGGCGAGCTCAGGGAGTACTCGCCGCCCGCAACAGCCGCGCTGGCGCTGGAGGAGGTGGCCCATCAGGGGTGGTTCCTGTGCGACGCCGACAGGATGGGGTTCGCGGGCTCCGTCGCGGCGATGGCCGCCGGTGAGCAGCTCCAGCCGGGGCAGATCTACTTCGTGCTCCCCGCAGAGATGCTGCGACGCTGCCTCACCGGCGAGGAGGTGGCCTCGCTTGCCGTCAAGGCCAGCGCCGCCCTCGTTAAGGCCGCCACCGCCTCGTCTGCCGGCGGCCGGCGCCGGCGGGGCTCGGTGACGCCGCTCGTGTTTGCACCATCCGAGGAGGACTACTCGAACGAAACCTTGGCGAAATTTCCAGTGAAGCCGGCGGTGCCGCAGAAGCGGAGGGTGGCCTACCGAGGCGGGAGGTCGCCGCCGCGGTTCTCGCCCGACTTAACCGCCATTTTGGAGAGCGAGTAGAGGTGCAGGGCACACGAGACTGACAGTAAAAAAAGGGCGCATTTTTGCACATAGCCCTGCGCCGAGTAGCCGCGAGAGGTGCGTGGTTTCGGCCGCTGATGTTAGATCGGACGGCGGAGATTGACGCGGCAAATGATTGTCAAGTTGGGTGGTAGAAGCAGTCGCGTTTCACTGTTTTGGGCGTTGTTAATTTAGACGTCAGAGAAACAGGAGGGAATGCACATACAGACATGTAAATGTGAATACTGTATAAATGCTTAGTTACTGGCCTTAAGTCCACTGTTCGTGCCCTTATTTTTAAATTTGCTCCGCCGAACCAGTAAATCAGAGGCCGGTGCGAAAGTTTTAAAAAGAGCCCAACTCTTGGAAAAAGCTATAATGTTTTTACTTGATAATCATAATTTTTTTTTAAAAAGAACAAAGTTACTAACACACCCGTACAAAGAAAGAGAACTACAATCAATTTCTTGGGTGTGCCAAAATATTTTTCCTCATGCATCCGTTGGCGACACGCCGTGAGCAAAGCTTGATGCCGTCTTTGGGATTTCGCTTCAGTGGAGCAAACTTGTTTAAACCTAAGAGCTTGTAGAGGCAATGGCTGGAAAGTCGTCAAACAGAAGACGCGAGACTGATGAAGTATGTGACCAAGATGTCACATTTAATAAAATAACTGAGTAGTGAAGTTTAACTCGGTGGCCTAAAACTAAACGATTTTGGCAAAGAAAAAGAAAGTTAAGTTCAACAGATCGGTAAGAAACGGCAATATTTTAGAGGAGGAAATATATTCCTCTAAAAGATACTCAGTCGTATCCTTCTCTAAATTATAGGGGATTGTTACACATGCATTTAGTTTCTTAGAGTGCTGGGTGAGGTGGCTGCTGGCCGTGGTAGAAATAGTCTCGTCTTCGGGGACTGTTAATTTAAACGCCATAAACACGAGGAAATGCACGTATAGATGAATGTATTGTGAATATTGCACCCGCAGAAAATGTAGATAATGTAGAAATTATGTGGAATACGTATGCTCGTTTACTGGTCTGAACTCCATTGCTCATGCCCTCATTTTTAGGTTTGCCTCTTGCAGGAGTAATCTTCCAAGTTAGAAGCCAATGATCACAAAGGATGGCCCATTAGAGCTCAACAATGCAAACATAGGAGAAACTAATTTTGTTACACTAAAATAAATAAGACAATGTGCGAAAAAGATTGGAAATGGAAGATAATGTTTGATAAGCGGTTATTTGTGTATGAGTGAATTTGATTGAAATTGCTTTAAGACATATGTACACCAACCCTGGCAAAGATATTTAGAAATTCTCTACGACATCTATTTCACATTCTTCCATGCACATGTACAAGTTTCTTATGGGAAATAACCAGAATCCTAAACTCTTCAGCAAAATTTGAAAAATAGTTAGCGGACTTAAGCACAAGGAGAGGATTTTCCATGAATGAATACTCGTGCTATGGTCAAAAGGAAAGGATTTTCCATGAATGGCTATAGTTGCATTCTCTGTAACCAAGCCACCGAGGTGACGACACACCATTTTCTATGGGATTGTGATTTTGCTTAGGAATATAGGAACTCATTATTGGACTGGACAGCTGATGGACAACCTTCGTTTTTTTAAGTTGTTTGGATTGCTTATCACATGCATGTGTCACGTGGTGACAACCTTCGGTTGTTGTTCACTTGCAAATTTGGATGTGTGCTGGACGTGCTTGTTCACGGATGCAATCATGCATTTCTAGATTTTCGGTGTGCAAAACGTTTATAACCAAGGCCAACCGTACACCTTCAAAAACTAATCGATGGAGCATTTCATTGAGGTCAACAACATCTAGATGCTTCCCGCAAAACAAAACAAAAAGCATCTATCCTAAAAAAATAATCTAGATGCATCTGCAACGCCGGTCTGAAACATAATGAAAACATAGCAGGCACAAATCACAATCGTTCCTACGCGTTCTTGGAAAAATCGTCGGTGCGTATATGCCAATTGTGTCACTGCTGCCAGCAGTGCCTTCCTGTTAGCATCAGGCGTGTGCGTGTTTAGTCCACAGCACGGTAAAAAAACCAGTATGTTACGAGAGCAAGAGTTCATTAGTAGGAATCTCAGAAATAAAATACTGCTTAGCTGGCTAATTAAACTATCCGAAGCAGTGACTAAGATCTTTACAACAGGCCAACGAGCCAACCAACCTAGTAACCAAGAAAGAAGAAACAGCTAAAAAAAACAGGATATAGAACTGCAGTTGTTGAAATTGTATTAATTTGGCGGAGCACTGCAATCAACTCAACGATACAAATGTGTGACGATATCACCTCGGCCACTTGGTTAAGTTATAGTATTTGATTTTAATACAATCAAGATTGGCTTGACAGAAGGATTCTTTGTTTTCATAAACTAGAGCCTTCTGCAGTGTTAGCATAGTACCAAACCAGGAACATGTCATCTCTTCCTCGTGGCATCTCATCCGTATGGTGTCCCGACCTTTGCACTCATTTTATATACTACTTCGAGTTGGCTATTTCGTCAGCACCACAGATTTGCAAATGATCCGAATCAGAGACGAATGCCCGAAGCTTCCTGGGCTGACCACACACTGAAACGGGTGTATTTTAACGAACACATCCTATTTTGAAGATCTAGATCGGCATGCTGCCTCGTCCCTGTCATTGCATCCTCAAACCCGCAAGGGGGCGGTGGATGTGGGTCGAGGCCACTCGCCCACTCCGTGTCTCTGGAAGAAACAATATAAGATTGTCAAGCAATATTTGTTGGTTTTACTAGCTGTATATACGATCTTGGGGCAATTGTCATACGTGTTAGAGCAAATATCATAAAACCTTGACTTTCTTTTTGTGATAATCATAAACCACAAATACTAGAGTTTTATAAAAAAAAATCAATCTTTGTCTCATAGAGCTCAAACTTACACATTAGGATGTTTGAGTTTTTAACATTGTTTCTGCTTCAGACCCACAAGTCAGCCGCCACGTGGAAAATGGTAACTTCACCCAGTTTATTTTTTGCGGACTGCCTTGAGCTCATCACACCTAAAATGTTTTCTTGAATCCATAGAATAATTCTACAAAAATTGCACAAAAAGACTAAAATTTTGTCCAAATTTTACTGCAAATTCAAAATACCCTGAAAATTCTGGAAAAAAAAATCCTAACAACCTTGGATTGAGCATTCTGGAAAATTTTCAAGTCATGTAGCTCAACAAATCGAGAGAAATTTTAGTTTTTCTTTTTGAACTATAGTTTTGGCTAAATTTTGACCTAAAACTAAAATTGTGGATGAAAATTTGAAAAATTCTAAAAAGATCGACAACATTGGACCGAGCATTCAAATTTCCAACTCATTCGGCTTACCAAACTAACATAAACTTCCTAGATACAATTTTCGCTCATAATTGGCCCAAAATTCAAAGTAGCAATAATTTTTTTCTGGCACGGGTCCGGTCGTGTTCAATGTGGTCCGCCCGAGGCGAGATCAATCTTTTTCCGTGTGGCGGACCAACTAGTGGGTCTTTAGTGTTAGAAATAGTGTCAAACATCCTAATCTAAAAAGATTTTAATTTTTTGAAATAACTTTCCTAAAATTTCTGTTTTATGATAATTTTGTAAAAGTTATTTATTTTAAACGGGGGTAAAAGATTTACCCCACCCATTAATTCAGAAGGAGAATATAGGCGTTAGACTGCTAGGGACCCAATTTTTCGTGCCCGTAACCTTAGCCATAATAGTTGTGGTGTCATGATATTTGTTCGACATGTTAAATACATTCATCATAACAAATATTACTTTTAACTAAGTTGATAAATATTCCAAAGGACAAGAAAAATTGGGATTGGCTAGATGCCAGGTGATTGAAAATCCAATTTGTGATAGTCGATTCGCTGTGAGCCGTCGGATACAAGATGGATGACCAAATCAGATTCTTCAACCACCAAAATGGTTCATTGTTCATCTTCTTCAATCTTGAACCGCCGATCTACCCACTGGCCTAACCGTGCTGTTGGCGCCCCTAGCCATCCCTCTAACCCCGACCATGAACCATTTCTTCTGGCGAACCTGCAACCTCACGTCCAACACCCCTAAAATAGATAATAGATCGCGTGCCACCCTAGAATAGATAGTGGGGTCGCCTGCCATCCTAAGATAGACCCAAAGGGCTTCTCCGGTGAGTCGGTGACTGCTTCTTCCTTCTCACCGGCGGCTTCTTAATTTCTTCCAAAATCAACTGACCCAAAAAACTATTTTCAAGCGACTTACAAGTAGCTATTGTGAAAAAGTTTAGAAGAGATTTCGACCTGACGGTTGACACAATGCATCGAGTACCGTTGAGTAGTCAAGTCAACCCATTTGGTGCCAGTGGCCTCTATTCTGTTTCCAAACATTACTTAAACCTGGCTGAAACAAAACCAGCAAACCCAGCACCCAGAACCATGCTATACCACTAATACGATCGACAGTACAACTCGACGCTTACGGTGCACGGACGGTCGCGAGGGCCAATCATCCCCGTACCAAACGCACGAACGCATATGGCCTCGTCCAGATCCGCAGCCGGCCTGCCGTCAAAAGGTTCGCCCTGCCGCCCTCAGGCCGGCGACAAGATCTATACCACCGTGGCGTGTGCATCGGGCGAAGTCGATTCCGCCTTCCTCCAGCGAAAGTTCAAGGAAGATCTGCTCTGCCGATCGGCGAAGACGCGAGCCGGAGCAACGGACAGGTCTCGAGGCTCGGGATCGCATGTGTCGGTTTGGTGCGTGGGAAACCCCTGGGAATTATTGGCCCATGCCGCGCGACCAGACCAAGTAGCCCGTCGTGCGCAGCGCGGGTGACGCCCCACTGCCCGGGCAGCGCGGCGTGCATGTGCCGTGTGCGCTGTCCCACCCGACGTGGCCGAAGCAGGGGTCGGCTCGTCGTCGTCGCGCGCATGCACGGCGCCACGCGGGACGTACCTCGCTGGCTGGCCGGGCCGGTAGGCGACGCCCCGGCCCTGCGGACCCGCTCCATTGCTGGGAGTGTTCATGCATGCATGGTCCTGGAAATTGGTGTCGTTTGTCTCCTTTGGCGTTGTTGGCGACCATTATTTCATGATCTTGCGCGCTCCCAGCAAGCACCTGGTTCTTGTTTGGACTGACCTCCGAAACTAGGATCGATCTCGTGGAGAGGAGGGGGCCGTTGATCGTGTGATGAGTGGTGGTGCCATCCTGTGGTTAGTAGACGGGTACGACCGCGGGAATGGTTAGAATAGTGAAACGCCTTACAACAATGCAATTTTCTAGGTTCCCTAAAAAAATCCCTCAAAAACAAAAATGCAATTTTCTAGGCATATGGATAGGGTCCTAAAACTGCTTGTCGTTTTCTGGGTATAAATTTTTTTTAAAGATCCAGCGTTGCTGGCTTTTCATTGGCTTAGCAGAAGAGAAAGTTTACAAAAGAGTGATCAAGCGATCAGGGACTGAAAACACGGTAAGAGTGGGCACATAGGCCGCACGCCACCTCCTCTGAAGAAACAGAAAAAGAAAACAGACATGGGTTTATTCCTCATGTAACATCCCCGAACGGGGCCTCTATGCCGCTGGCTCCGGCGAGCCGCCATTGCTCGATGTCTCTCCGGCAGGCTGAAAGGATGTCACGCCAACTCGACGATTTTTCTCTGAATGTGCAGCTGTTACGCTTCTGCCAGATTTGCCAGGCCAGCAGCGCGATCATTGACCTGATGCCCTTTCTGTCGTGGGATGCCGTGGTATTGACGATCGCGTTTTCCGGGTATATTGGGAATCGAGTGTTTTCTGATATGACACACGACAACGGACAACCTATGATGGATCTTCTAGTAATGCATGATAGCTGGTTTCCATATGCACACAAGTAGTCACTAGTAGAAAACAAGGCTTTGGTCCAGGCCGGGTCAGACCATTAGTCTCGGTTCAGTCCAGAACCGGGACCAATGGAGGCACTGGACCCGGTTCGTGAGCCCAGGGGGCCGGCCGGGCCACGTGGGCCATTGGTCCCGGTTCATCTGGACCTTTTGGTCCCGCTTGGTGGGACGAACCGGGACCAATGGGCTTCGCTCCTGGCCCACCACCATTGGTCCCGATTGGTGGCTTGAACCGGGACCAAAGGCTCCCCTTTAGTCCCGGTTCATGCCACCAACCGGGACCAATGAGGTGCCTATATATACCCCCTCGCGTAAGAGCAGAGCACACTGCTCTGTTTTTTCTGACCGAGGGGGAGAGGGCTTGGTGGTGCTCTAGCTCAACTCTTATGCACACAAGGTGTTCGATGGAATGCCCGAGCCACACTACTTAAGCTTTCTCCTCTCCAAGCTCGACCTCCAAGCTCCATTTTCCATAATATTTGTCTAGGTTTAGCGGTCCGTCACGCCCCGACCCCGTCTTCATCGCCGTCGATCACCCGCGCCGAGATCATCGCCGGCACCACCGTGGCGACCCTCTTGTTCTTATCTTCTTTCTGAAAGAAAAAATATTCTTACTTGTATGTTTACATAGATACTTGTATTATTTTCTTACTTTTATTATTGCATCTTATATAGTGCGATGGTTTTGGTATCCGCCCCCGTCGGCCCTCGTCCTGTCTATGATTCGGATGTGGTATATATATTATCTTTATAACTATTGGTTCATTTATTGTTTATGAAAATTATGCCGACCAATGTGACATAGATTTTATTTATGTAGGATGTATGTGAATCGGAAATGCCAACCGACCCTATTGTCGAGAGGTTAAATTTAGTTGAAGAAGAAAACAATTTGTTGAAGGAAAAAATAAAAAAAATTGAGGAGGAGAAGATGATATTGGAGTTGCATGTTGCGGATATCGTCGATGATCACAAGATCAAGATGGATGCAATGCGCTTGAAGATTAGAAAGATTAGAAAATATGCCATTCATACCAAGGCTTGGTATCATTATGCCGTTGGATCAATTGTTACCTTGGTTGCGATTATGATCGCATTTGTTTTCGCATTGAAATGTTTTACATAGTTTCAATGTATGGTTTAATTAATTAGATGCTCTGGAGAGCTATATGTTGTTAGATGAGAACTATGTATGCACTTTGGTTTTAATGTGATGATGAACTTCTATTAATTTGGACACTTAATTATATATAATGCACGTAGATGAACCGGCAATGGATGTATGGTGGCAGACACACTTGCGAGTACATTAAGGGCGTGCATGAGTTTCTCGATGCGGCTGAGGCAAACAAGCAAAATGGTTTTATGTGTTGTCCATGCACTGAATGTGGGAATACGAGGTCTTACTCTAATCGAAAAATCCTTCACTCCCACCTGCTTTACAAGGGTTTCATGCCACACTATAATGTTTGGACGAGGCACGGAGAAATAGGGGTTATGATGGAAGAGGGCGAAGAAGAAGAGTACGATGACAACTATGTACCCCCTGAATACGGTGATGCAGCAACGGGGGAGCTGGTGAAGATCAAGAGGAACCAGTCGATGTGCCCAATGATGTTGCAACGGGTGAAGCTGCTGAAGATCAAGAGGAACTAGACAATGTGCCCGATGATGATGATCTCCGCCGGGTCATTGTCGATGCAAGGACGCAATGCGAAAGTCAAAAGAAGAAGCTGAAGTTCGACCGCATGTTAGAGGATCACAAAAAAGGGTTGTACCCCAATTGCGAAGATGGCAACACAAAGCTCGGTACCGTACTGGAATTGCTGCAGTGGAAGGCAGAGAATGCTGTGGCTGACAAAGGATTTAAGAAGCTATTGAAAATATTGAAGAAGAAGCTTCCAAAGGATAACGAATTGCCCGACAGTACATACGCAGCAAAGAAGGTCGTATGCCCTCTAGGATTGGAGGTTGATAAGATACATGCATGCCCTAATGACTGCATCCTCTACCGCGGTGCATACAAGGATCTGAACGCATGCCCGATATGCGGTGCATTACGGTATAAGATCAGACGAGATGACCCTGGTGATGTTGACGGCGATCCCCCCAGGAAGAGGGTTCCTGCGAAGGTGATGTGGTATGCTCCTATAATACCACAGTTGAAACGCCTGTTCAGAAACGAAGAGCATGCCAAGTTGATGCGATGGCACAGTGAGAACCGAAAGAAAGATGGGAAGTTGAGAGCACCCGCTGATGGGTCGCAGTGGAGAAAAATCAAGAGAAAGTACTGGGATGAGTTTGCAAAGGACCCAAGGAATGCATGGTTTGCTTTAAGCATGGATGACATTAATCCTTTCGGGGAGCAGAGCAGCAATCACAGCACCCGGCCCGTGACTCTATGTATGTATAACCTTCCTCCTTGGATGTGCATGAGGCGGAAGTTCATTATGATGCCAGTTCTCATCCAAGGCCCTAAGCAACCCAGCAACAATATTGATGTGTACCTAAGGCCATTAGTTGTAGAACTTTTACAGCCGTGGAATGGAAACGGTGTACGTACGTGGGATGAGCACAGACATGAGGAATTTAACCTAAAGGCGTTGCTGCTCGTGACCATCAACTATTGGCCCGCTCTCAGTAACCTTTCAGGACAGACAAACAAAGGATACCACGCATGCACGCACTGTTTAGATGATACTGAAAGTATATACCTGGACAAATGCAGGAAAAATGTGTACCTGGGCCATCGTTGATTTCTTCCAACCAACCATCAATGTAGAAAGAAAGGCAAGCATTTCAAAGGCGAGGCAGATCACCGAAAGAGGCCCGCCATGTGTACATGTGATCACGTATTTGCTATGGTCAATTATTTACACGTATTCTTTGGAAAGGGTCCCGGCGGACTAGCTGTTCCGAATGATGTTGAGGGACACGCACCCATGTGGAAGAAGAAATCTATATTTTGGGACCTACCCTACTGGAAAGACCTAGAGGTCCGCTCTTCAATCGACGTGATGCACGTGACGAAGAACCTTTGCGTGAACCTGCTAGGCTTCTTGGGCGTGTATGGGAAGACAAAAGATACACGTGACGCACGAGAGGACCTGCAACGTTTGCACGAAAAAGACAGCATACCTCCGAAGCAATATAAAGGTCCTGCCAGCTACGCTCTTACGAAAGAAGAGAAAGAAATCTTCTTTGAATGCCTGCTCAGTATGAAGGTCACGACTGGCTTCTTGTCGAATATAAAGGAAATAATAAATATGCCAGAGAAAAAATTTCAGAACCTAAAGTCTCATGACTGCCACGTGATTATGACGCAACTGCTTCCGGTTGCATTGAGGAGGCTTCTACCGGAAAACGTCCGATTAACCATTGTGAAGCTATGTGCATTCCTCAATGCAATCTCTCAGAAGGCGATCGATCCAGAAATCGTACCAAGGCTAAGGAGTGATGTGGCGCAATGTCTTGTCAGTTTCGAGCTGGTGTTCCCACCATCCTTCTTTAATATCATGACGCACGTCCTAGTTCATCTAGTCGACGAGATTGTCATCCTGGGGCCCGTATTTCTACACAATATGTTCCCCTTTGAGAGGTTCATGGGAGTCCTAAAAAATTACGTCCGTAACCGCGCTAGGCCAGAAGGAAGCATCTCCATGGGCCATCAAACAGAGGATGTTATCGGGTTTTGTGTTGACTTCATTCCTGGCCTTAAGAAGATAGGTCTCCCTAAATCGCGGTATGAGGGGAGACTGACTGGAAAAGGCACTCTTGGAAGTGACTCAATAATATGCAGGGAAGGATATTCTTGGTCTCAAGTACACTACACAGTTCTACAGAACTCTACCTTGGTGACCCCGTATGTCGATGAACACAAGAACAGTCTGCGCTCCAAACACCCAGAGCAGTGCGACGACTAGATTACATGTGAACACATCAGGACTTTCAGCAGTTGGTTGGAAACACGTCTCAAAGGTGACAACACTGTATGTGATGAGTTGTACTTGTTGTCCAGGGGACCATCTTTGACTGTATTGACTTACAAAGGATACGAGATAAATGGGAATACATTTTACATGATCGCCCAAGATCAAAAGAGCACCAACAAAAACAGCAGTGTCCGCTTTGATGCAGCAACCGAGAGCGGAAAGGACACATATTATGGTTACATAGTGGACATATGGAAACTTGACTACGGACCTGATTTTAAGGTCCCTTTGTTTAAGTGCAAATGGGTCAATCTGTCAGGCGGCGGGGTACAGGTAGACCCACAGTACGGAATGACAATAGTGGATCTGAAAATTTTTGGGTACACTGACGAACTGTTCGTCCTAGCCAATGATGTGACACAGGTTATCTATGTGAAGGACATGTCTACCAAACCGAGAAAAAGAAAAGATAAGGAAGCGAATACATCATACGATGAGCCAAAGCGCCACATAGTTATTTCAGGAAAAGGGGACATCCTGGGAGCGGACGGCAAGACAGACATGTCTGAAGATTATGAAAAGTTTCATGAAATTCCTCCCTTCAATGTCAAGGCTGACCCAAGCATCCTGATAAATGATGAAGATTATCCATGGTTACGGCGCAATAAGCAAATGACACAAGCGAAGAAAAAGGAGGACTTTCTCCCGCAACTATTATGATGATACTATGCCAACTTTGTAACACACGAGTATGCTATGCCAACTTTTTCAGAGTTCATTTGAAAACTATGAATTTAGGTCGAATATTCTCTATAGGTGCATCTATGTTCATTTTTTAGTAAAGTTAATTACAAACTTGTGATTCACACAAATTTCAAAGAATTCAAATTTTAACTATTCAAATTTGAAAACTAATGGCACTAACAAAAAGTTTATAATTTTTCTAAAACTAATGGCACTAACAGAAAGTTTATAATTTTGCTGACCTAAAAGCAAAAAGAAATAAAAAATAAAGCAAAAAACAAAAAAAATAATAATGTTGAAAACAAAACAAAAAATCTGGAAAACAAAAAATAGCAACAATAAGTATTTTTTTGTAAATAGAAACAAAATAAAATAAATAAAACAACAAAGAAAACAAAAAAAACTAAAAAAGTGTTTTCAAATTTGAAAACTAATGGCACTAACAGAAAGTTTATAATTTTTCTAAAACTAAAAGCAAAAAGAATAAAAAAATAAAGCAAAAAACAAAAGAAAATAAATAATGCAGAAAACAAAACAAAAAAACTGGAAAAAATAGCAACAATAAGTATTTTGTTGTAAGTGAAAACAAAATAAAATAAATAAAGCAATAAAGAAAACAAAAAACCAAAAAAAGTGTTTTCAAATTTGAAAACTAATGGCATTAACAAAAAGTTTATAATTTTTCTAAAACGAAAAGCATAAAGAATTAAAAAATAAAGCAAAAAAAAAGCAACAAAAAAACAAAAAGTGCCACCTACTGGGCCCCCACGGCGTGAATACGACTAGAAACCCATCCAAGGGCCAGGATTCAGGCCCGCAGGAGGACCAGTAGGCCCACAGGCATAACAGTGACAATTAGGCACGTAAGCCTGCAATGGAGAGAAGCTCGAGAGGGGTGCGGCAGTGGGGCTTATAAACCACTGCGCACCCCTCTCAACTAGCGAGGTGGGACTAAACTTTCGACGCCGCAGCAGCACAAGGCCTTTGGTCCCGGTTGGTAGCACCAACCGGGACTAAAGAGGGGCATTGGTCACGGTTCGTGGCCAACCGGGACTAAAGGGGGCATTGGTCCTAGTTGGTGCCACGAACCGTGACCAATGCCCCTCTTTAGTCCCGGTTGGTGCTACCAACCGGGACCAAAGGCCGCCGCTTCCCGCCCTTTGGGCTGCTGAAAAGAGGCCTTTGGTCCCGGTTGGTGGCACCAACCGGGACTAATGCCCATCTTTAGTTCAGGTTGCTGCCACGAATCGGGACTAAAGGCTCTGCTATATAAGTCCATACTTAAAAAAATTTCACTCTCATCTTGCAGTTGCCGCCCCCGACGACGCCGACGCTGCCAGGCTGCCCCGACGCCGCCCGCCCCGGCCCGCCCCCGTCGTCGCCGTCGCCCGCGCCCCTGCCCCGACGCGCGCCGCCCTGGCACTCCCCGTCGCCGTCGCCATCGCCCCTGCCCCGACGCGCGCCGCCCCGGCCCGCCGTCGCTGTCGCCCGCGCCCCCTACCCTGAGCGCACGCCCACTGCCCTGTCGCCATCCTCGCCGCCGACCCCGCGGTCCTCCTGGTCCAGCCGGCACCCTCCCTAGCTAGCATTTTTTCATATATATATATGCTTTTTTCTTATATATGCTTGTTTTTTATATATATGTATATATGTTCTATGTGTATATATATGTTCATGTATATATGCAAAAGATAGTTTTTTAGAAAAATTAGGATTTTTTTTCTGTTCATAGATTTTTTTGGTGATATTAATTATTGTAAATATGCAAATGTTTGTATATTCATATGAACAATGAATTAGACAATACTAATTCATGTATTTTTAAGAAGGAAGAAGAAGAAAAAGAATGAGAGGAAAAAGGAAATAAGAAGAGGAATAAAGGAGAAGAAGAGGGGAGAGGAAGACGAGGAGAAATAAATAAGAAGAAGAAAAAAGAAGACAAAGAACAGGAGAAGAAGAAAGGAATAGAGGAGAAAATAGAAAATAGAATATATGTTCATAGATTCCCACGTGGGGGGGGGGGGTCGATATACCCCCTCCCCGATAATATTATTTTCCCATGTACGTATGTCGTGTTGATATAAACTCCCGATAACTTCAACACGAGGGGGGTCGATATATATACCCCCTCCCCAATAATATTATTTTCTCGCATGTACGTATGTTGTGTCGATATAAACTCCTGATAACTTCAACACGTGGGGTGGGGTCGATATACCCCCTCCCGATAACTTCAGCACGTGGGGGGGTCGATATACCCCCTCCCGATAACTTCAACACGAGGGGGGTCGAACATGAGAGGAAGAAGAGGATAAAAAAGAAGAGGAAGAAGAAAAAAAAGAGGAGAAGAAAGAATAGAGAAGTTCTTCTCCTCTATCTTTCTTCTCCTCTTTTTTTTCTTCTTATTCCTCTTTTTTTTATCGGAATGAGGGTCGTCGAGGGTCGCCGAGCGGTAGAGGAAACCCTAAATAGCAAGTATCGTGGGTGTGAGATACATGTGACCGTCGGTGTCGGACACCACATCCACGTCCCAGCCTCAATCAAACTGATAAGCAAGAATGCCAAATGGTATTGATGAAACTAGCGCTTGAATCAATAGGAGATGCACGGAACATGCTACTATAGTACTTACTTTCGGGTGTCTAAATTGCAGCTTCTTCGGAAGTCCCGGAGCTTTTTTGGTGAATTTTTTCCAAACCCTGCCAGACAAAGAAAACAATTACTTGATATATCAGGAAATGAACAAAGTTGCTGATGTGGTGGATAATGATCGATTTAACTTACTTCTCGAGCATTTGAGTCATGTCCGCATAGTCCTGGGGATCTTTTCGTCTTGAGTCTAAGACGGTTACTAGTCCCTGCTCAAGCTTAATCTCTAGGAGAATATAGTGGTAACTGCACACGCATGCATAACTCATCAATTACATTACTATAACCTTGACTAATATATAAGGGAAACCGAATACGCACAAGACAGTAACACTCACTTGAAGTTGTAAGGAAAGAGTATTATATCTTTGTTTTCATTTATTACCAACGATCGTAGCAAGTTGGCCTCGGTATCTGCGGCATGAAATTTAACCTGAGTTGCATCTATGAGATATGTGTTAATGAACCCAATATCACTGACTTGTCTTTTCTTCAATTCGGCGATCTTCAATCTACATAATATATTGAGGATGATTATAAATACATGCAATGAAAGAGCTGAGCTATATAGAGAGACTTAATGACAGAAGTAGTACTACTTACAGACAGTAGCAGGCGGCCGTTGTTTTATCGAGAGCCAATTGATTGAAAAACTAAAAGAACTCCTCAAATGGAACAAGCGACAGTTCAATTCCAACGAGGTCATGCTCCTTTTTAACTTTCACATACAAAGTACTCCTCCCCCCAGAGTCTCTGTAGATTTTCAAGTACCAAGCATGCAATCTTCGCATCATCGTTGATAGAGATCTTTCATCTTTGACGAGAGGCTTCCCGTACTCGTATCTTTGTATCTACACCTCCATGAAATCATAATGTACATCGTCGGGCAGGTAATCGCCAAGATTGCTATAACCGGGCACCATCCTGGGATCATTAGCGACGTTGTCGCTAGGCACCTTGAGCAGGGGGCACGATTGCTTCGCTTGTTCGCCGAGCTGGGCAATTTGTTTCCCAGCTCGTCGTTCTTTCAGCCTTTGATCACTGACAGTACTTCCCGACCGCTCCGCTTCGGCAAATTCCTTCCAATAATGCGCTCATAGTTTCCTTTCGGCGGAGACTTGGGTGGTTTTGTCAGGGCAGCAAGAGTGCGCTTCGCTTTCACCGGATCTACCTTCTCCTCCGGAGGTGGATGTTTCTTTGCTTTCACCCCTTCAAAGTAGTTCCTCGCTTCTTCTCGTGCGATCTCGGCGTTCTCCTCCGGGGTCCTCTCGTATGGTAACTTCTCTGGAGTCTTCAGAGAAGGACCAAATCTGTATTTCCTCATGCCTCTGGTTGTACTGCTAGACGCCGGCAGAGCAGACAGAGCGGTTGTCTTCTTTACTTGCTTACAAGGCGGAGGAGAAGGACTATGACACGCTGGAGCAGCCGGAGCGGCGGCAGGTCTCTTCCACCCTTGCTGACGAGGCGGAGAAGGAGGAGGCTGGCTGCTCGGGCGCGTCAGCGCAGGCGAAGAAGGAGGCGGAGTGCCGCCACACACCGGAGAAGGAGCCGGTCGAGTGCCCTGATCGTCACTCGCCGGAGGAGGAGGCGGTGGAGGAGGCGAAGTGCCCTGACTCGCTAGAGGAGGAGGCGGTGGAGGAGGCGGAGTGCCCTGACTTGCCAGAGGAGGAGGAGGAGGCGGAGGCGTCCAGTTCGGAAGGTTGATGAGCTCTTCCGCCATAGGCATGGAGTCTTCAGAGCAGACCCCAGCCTAGTCTCCCCTTCACCGGTAGGGTGGTCAAGCTGGAGGTCCTCAAATCCCTCCGTTATTTCGTCCACCATCATACTAGCATATCCTTCTGGAATCAGCCGGCAGTGAAAAGTTGCACTGGGTTCAGTAGGATAAACAGAGCCAACAGCCGCCTTGACCTTCAAATTCATCCATTGCGTCATAAGGTGGCAATTTTGAGACTCTGTGATAGCATCCACGGGATAACTGGCAGGAGCCGTCAAGGCATGCTCCGGCTGAAGTAGCTCGGTGGAAGCCACGCTGCTTCTCCACTGAGATGGCGGGGTAGCTTCGGGGGAAGCTTCGGCAGTACGTTTGCTGTGATTTGCTTCTCGTCCCTCTATCGCTTGTACCCTTGCTTGCAGCGCCTGCATTCGGGTCTGCTGCAATTTTTTCCTCCTCTCCTGGGATTTGTAACCGCCTGCGTCTGGAAACCCAACCTTCCACGGAATGGAGCCTGGCGTGCCTCGTGTCCGTCCAGGGTGCTCAGGATTCCTGAGAGCCATTGTGAGCTCGCCGTTCTCTCTGTCTGGAAAGAACGTTCCTTGTTGCGCTGCTTCGATATACTGCTGAAGCTTCCTGACTGGTATATCCATTTGATCATTCGTCCGAATGCACTTCCTTGTTACAGGGTCCAAGGTTCCGCCAGCCCCGAAGAACCAAGTCCGGCAACGGTCTGGCCAGTTAATTGTCTCTGGTTCGATCCCTTTATCAACCAGATCATTCTCAGTCTTGGCCCACTTAGGCCAGGCTACGAGGTAGTCACCTGACTCCGTGCGATGGTGATGCTTCTTCTTCGCAGCATTTTTCTTGTTTGTCGCCGACATCTTCTTACTCTTTTCCGATGTCTTGTGGGCCACAAATGCGGGCCAGTGATCTCTGATCTTCTCATATCTGCCCTTGAATTCTGGTGTCTCATTATTTTCGACAAACTTATTCAGCTCTTTCTTCCACCTCCTGAATAGTTCTGCCATCCTCTTAAGAGCAAAAGACTTGATTAATTGCTCTTTAACTGGCTTCTCTGGATCATCCTCTGGCGGTAGGGTGAAATTTGACTTCAGCTCAGTCCAAAGATCATTTTTCTGCATATCATTGACATAAGACACCTCAGGGTCTTCTGTAGCCGGCTTTAACCATTGCTGGATGCTGATCGGGATCTTGTCCCTAACCAAAACCCCGCACTAAGCAACAAATGCGCTCTTTGTCCAGAGGGGTTCAATCGGTTGGCCATCGGGCGCGATTGCTATGATCTCAAACTTTTCATCCGAGCTCAACTTTTTCTTCGGGCCTCGTCTCTTTACTGAAGTTGTGCTCGATTCGGAGGGCTAGAAAAAAGAACAAAGACTTAATTAATATGTGTACATACCAAAACAATGAATGCATCAATTAGCTAGTCAGCAGAAGCTTAACTAATATATATATATATATATATATATATATATATACCTGGCCAGACTCAGTTCGGTCACCGGAGACGTCATCACGGTCTCCTTCTTGCACCGGCATTGGGTCACCGGAGCCGTCCTCACGGTCTTCTTCTTGCACCGGCATTAGGTCACCGGAGTCATCATAATCATAGCCAGCTGCTTCCAGACCATCGTGTCATTGAGAAACAACGAGACGACGGCATCACTTCCTCGTGCGATTATGTCCCCCAACAACTCTTCTTGTACTTCGTCTCGGGCGGTGTCCATAGTTTCTACAAATATTGACAACATGGAAATTATTATTCAAACATGACAGATGGATATATTAGTGGCAAACGTAGAACTAATATTAATTAGTGGCCTCGACGCTGCTTCTCTAGGGTTTGGGGTGGCCTCCACGCTGCTTCTCTAGGGTTTTGGGTGGCCTCGACGCTGCTTCTCTAGGGTTTGGGGTGGCCTGGACAACGTTTCAAGGATAAAAAAAGAAGAGGAAGAAGAAAAAAAGAGGAGAAGAAAGAATAGAGGAGTTTTATCGGGAACGAGGGTCGTCGAGGGTCACCGAGCGGTAGAGGAAACCCTAAATAGCAAGTATCGTGGGTGTGATATACATGTGGCCGTCGATGTCGGACACTACATCCACGTCCCACAAGTGACGTGGGTGTCGAAGCCCGCGTCACTTGTGGGGCGTGGATGTAGTGTCCGACACCGACGGCCACATGTATTTCACACCGACGATACTTGCTATTTAGGGTTTCCTCTACCGCTCGGTGACCCTGACTCTCGACGACCCTCGTTCCCGATAAAATAAAGAGGAAGAAGAAGAAAAAAAAGAGAAGAAGAGGAAGAAGAAGAAAAAAAAGAGGAGAAGAAATCTTTCTTCTCCTCTTTTTTTTCTTCTTCTTCCTCTTTTTTTATCGAAAACGAGGGTCGTCGAGGGTCGCCGAACGGTAGAGGAAACCCTAAATAGCAAGTATCGTGGGTGTGAGATACATGTGGCCGTCGGTGTCGGACACTACATCCACGTCCCACAAGTGACGTGGGCGTTGAAGCCCGCGTCACTCATGGGACGTGGATGTACTGTCCGACACCGACGGCCACATGTATCTCACACCGACGATACTTGCTATTTAGGGTTTCCTCTACCGCTCGGCGACCCTCGATGACCCTCGTTCCCGATAAAAAAAAGAGGAAGAAGAAGAAAAAAAAGAGGAGAAGAAAGAATAGAGGAGTTCTACTCCTCTATTCTTTCTTCTCCTCTTTTTTTCTTCCTCCCCTTTTTTTCTTCCTCTTCTTTTTTTCATCCTCTTCTTCCTCTCATGTTCGACGACCCTCGACCCCTCGGCGATCCTAGACCCCCTCTCGATCCTCGACCCCTCGGCGACCGTCGACCCCCTCTCGACCCTCGACCCCTCGGCGACCCTCGACGACCCTCGTTCTCGATAAAAAAAAGAGGAAGAAGAAGAAAAAAAAGAGGAGAAGAAAGAATAGAGGAGAAGAACTCCTCTATTCTTTCTTCTCCTTTTTTTCTTTTTCCTCTTCTTTTTTTATCCTCTTCTTCCTCTCATGTTCGGTGAGCCTCGAGACCCTCGCTCCTGATAAAAAAAAGAGGAAGAAGAAGAAAAAAAAGAGAAGAAAGAATAGAGGAGAAGATCTCCTCTATTCTTATCTCCTCTATTCTTTCTTCTCCTCTTTTTTTTCTTCTTCCTCTTCTTTTTTTATCCTTTTCTTCCTCTCATGTTCGACGACCCCCCGCCCCTCTCGACCGTCGACCCCCTCTCGACCCTCATATATAAAACCTTTTCTTCCTTCTATTCCTTCTTCCTAAATATATAAAACTTTTTTTAAAATGAAACTAACCTAAAATGTACTAAATCAGAGAACATATATAGATAAAAAATTTCTAATTAAAAATCTAACTTTTGCATATATGTATTTTTAAAACATCATTACAATTGAAAAAATACATACATACATACAAAAAACATGTAAAAAATACATACATACATATATGAACATACATCAAAAAATACGTATATCTAAAAAATACATACATACATATATATATATATATGAAAATCTAAAAACATGTAAAAATAGCATGTATAATAAAAAATGCACGGCGGCGGCGGGGGGGCAGACGTGCGGTGCTCACAGAGGCGGCGACGTTCGGGGCAGGGGACGGCGGCACGGCGACGGCGACGGGGCAGGGCGGCGCGCGTCGGGGCAGGGGACGGCGGCGCGCGGCGACGGTGTCGGCCGAGGGCGCGGGCGACGGCGTCGGGCGAGGGGCGGGCGGCGACCGGCGAGGGCGCGGGCGAAGGCGACTCGGGGCGCGGGCGACGGCGACGACGGCTGGGGCGGCGGGCGGCGTTGGGGCAGCCTGGCGGCGTCGATGTGCTCGGCGTCGTCGGGGGGCAACTGCGAGGGAAATGTGAAATTTTCCTAAGTGCTGGCTTATATAGCAAAGGCATTGGTCAGGGTTCGTGGCACAAACCGTGACCAATGCCCCCCTTTAGTCCCGGTTGGTGCCACCAACCGAGACCAAAGGCCTCTTTTCAGCAGCCCAAAGGGCGGGAAGCGGCGGCCTTTGGTCTCGGTTGGTGGCACCAACCGGGACTAAAGGGGGCATTGGTCACAGTTTGTGCCACGAACCGTGACCAATGGCCCCCTTTAGTGCCGGTTGGTGCCACCAACCGGGACCAAAGGCCTTGTGCGGCTGCTGCGTCAAAAGTTTAGTCCCACCTCGCTAGTTGAGAGGGGTGCGCAGTGGTTTATAAGCCCCACTGCCGCACCCCTCTCGAGCTCCTCTCCATTGCAGACTTACGGGTCTAATTGTCACTGCTATGCCTGTGGGCCTACTGGGCCTCCTGCGGGCCTGAATCCTGGCCCTTGGATGGGTTTCTAGTCGTATTCACGCCGTGGGGGCCCAGTAGGTGGCATTTTTTTGTTACTTTATTTATTTACTTCTGTTTTTTGCTTTATTTTTTAATTCTTTATGCTTTTAGTTTTAGAAAAATTATAAAAAAAATTGCTTTTGTTTTCTTGTTGCTTTATTTTTTAATTCTTTATGCTTTTTGTTAATGCCATTAGTTTCTACTTACAATAAAATACTTATTGTTGCTATTTTTTTCCAGTTTTTTTGTTTTGTTTTCTGCATTATTTATTTTCTTTTGTTTTTGCTTTATTTTTTTATTCTTTTTGCTTTTAGTTTTAGAAAAATTATAAACTTTCTGTTAGTGCCATTAGTTTTCAAATTTGAAAACACTTTTTTAGTTTTTTTTGTTTTCTTTGTTGCTTTATTTATTTTATTTTGTGATTAACTTTACTATAAAATTAGTTTTTTTCCTGTTTTTTGATTTGTTTTTTGCATTATTTATTTTCTTTTGTTTTTTGCTTTAATTTTTAATTCTGTTTGCTTTTAGGTTAGCAAAATTATAAACTTTCTGTTAGTGCCATTAGTTTTAGAAAAATTATAAACTTTCTGTTAGTGCCATTAGTTTTCAAATTTGAATAGTTAAAATTTGAATTCTTTGAAATTTGTGTGAATCACAAGTTTGTGATTAACTTACTAAAAAATGAGAATAGATGCGCTTATAGAGAAAATTCAACCTAAATTCATAGTAAATTTCTATGAATTTCAGAGAAATTCATTATGAATTTAGGTTAAACTTTTCTCTATTAGGGCATCTATTTTCACTTTGAGAGGAGCTCAACAAGGCAGAGAGGGAAGGGCTTATAAACCGGTGTGAGCCCCCTTCGGTTGGCGAGGTGGGACTAAACTCTGCCCGCAACGAGGACCAACCCTTTAGTCCCGGTTTGTGGCACAAACCGGGACTAATGGTCATGGGCCAGGGGCGAGGAGCAAAATTATAAACTTTCTGTTAGTGCCATTAGTTTTAGAAAGTTGAAAGTTGGCATGGGCCAGGGACTAATGGTCATGGTATTACGAGGACCGAACCATAAGACATTAAAGCATTTCACATGAACTCTGAAAAAGTTGAAAGTTGGCATGGTATCATAATTTCACCCACATAGCATGTGCATGTACAAAACGGACAATGGTAGCATGTTCGTGTGTTACAAAGTTCGCATGGTATCATCATAATAGTTGCGGGAGAAAGTCTTCACTTTTTCTTCGCTTGTGTCATTTGCTTATTGCGCCGTAACCATGGATAATCTTCATTGTTTATCAGGATGCTTGGGTCAGCCTTGACATTGAAGGGAGGAATTTCATGAAACTTTTCATAATCTTCAGACATGTCTGTCTTGCCGTCCACTCCCAGGATGTCCCTTTTTCCTGAAAGAACTATGTGGCGCTTTGGCTCATCGTATGATGTATTCGCTTCCTTATCTTTTCTTTTTCTCGGTTTGGTAGACATGTCCTTCACATAGATAACCTGTGCCACATCATTGGCTAGGACGAACGGTTCGTCAGTGTACCCAAGATTTTTCAGATCCACTGTTGTCATTCCGTACTGTGGGTCTACCTGTACCCCGCCGCCTGACAGATTGACCCATTTGCACTTAAACAAAGGGACCTTAAAATCAGGTCCGTAGTCAAGTTCCCATATGTCCACTATGTAACCATAATATGTGTCCTTTCCGCTCTCGGTTGCTGCATCAAAGCGGACACCGCTGTTTTGGTTGGTGCTCTTTTGATCTTGGGCGATCGTGTAAAATGTATTCCCATTTATCTCGTATCCTTTGTAAGTCAATACAGTCAAAGATGGTCCCCTGGACAACAAGTACAGCTCATCACAAACAGTGTTGTCACCTCTGAGACGTGTTTCCAACCAACTGCTGAAAGTCCTGATGTGTTCACATGTAATCCAGTCGTCGCACTGCTCCGGGTGTTTGGAGCGCAGACTGTTCTTGTGTTCATCGACATACGGGGTCACCAAGGTAGAGTTCTGTAGAACTGTGTAGTGTGCTTGAGACCAAGAATATCCGTCCCTGCATATTATTGAGTCTCTTCCAAGAGTGCCTTTTCCAGTCAGTCTCCCCTCATACCGCGATTTAGGGAGACCTATCTTCTTAAGGCCAGGAATGAAGTCAACACAAAACCCGATAACATCCTCTGTTTGATGGCCCATGGAGATGCTTCCTTCTGGCCTAGCGCGGTTACGGACATATTTCTTTAGGACTCCCATGAACCTCTCAAAGGGGAACATATTGTGTAGAAATACGGGCCCCAGGATGACAATCTCGTCGACTAGATGAACTAGGACGTGCGTCATGATATTGAAGAAGGATGGTGGGAACACCAGCTCGAAACTGACAAGACATTGCGCCACATCACTCCTTAGCCTTGGTACGATTTCTGGATCGATCACCTTCTGAGAGATTGCATTGAGGAATGCACATAGCTTCACAATGGCTAATCGGACGTTTTCCGGTAGAAGCCCCCTCAATGCAACCGGAAGCAGTTGCGTCATAATCACGTGGCAGTCATGAGACTTTAGGTTCTGAAACTTTTTCTCTGGCATATTTATTATTCCCTTTATATTCGACGAGAAGCCAGTCGTGACCTTCATACTGAGCAGGCATTCAAAGAAGATTTCTTTCTCTTCTTTCGTAAGAGCGTAGCTGGCAGGACCTTTATACTGCTTCGGAGGCATGCCGTCTTTTTCGTGCAAACGTTGCAGGTCCTCCCGTGCCTCAGGTGTATCTTTTGTCTTCCCATACACGCCCAAGAAGCCTAGCAGGTTCACGCAAAGGTTCTTCGTCACGTGCATCACGTCGATTGAAGAGCGGACCTCTAGGTCTTTCCAGTAGGGTAGGTCCCAAAATATAGATTTCTTCTTCCACATGGGTGCGTGTCCCTCAGCGTCATTCGGAACAGCTAGTCCACCGGGACCCTTTCCAAAGATTACGTAGTGTAAATCATTGACCATAGCAAGTACGTGATCACCGGTACGCATGGCGGGCTTCTTCCGGTGATCTGCCTCGCCTTTGAAATGCTTGCCTTTCTTTCGACATTGATGGTTGGTCGGAAGAAATCGACGATGGCCCAGGTACACATTCTTCCTGCATTTGTCCAGGTATATACTTTCAGTGTCATCTAAACAGTGCGTGCATGCGTGGTATCCTTTGTTTGTCTGTCCTGAAAGGTTACTGAGAGCGGGCCAATCGTTGATGGTCACGAACAGCAACGCCTTAAGGTTAAATTCCTCCTGTCTGTGCTCATCCCACGTACGTACACCGTTTCCATTCCACAGCTGTAAAAGTTCTTCAACTAATGGCCTTAGGTACACATCAATGTCGTTGCCGGGTTGCTTAGGGCCTTGGATGAGAACTGGCATCATAATGAACTTCCGCTTCATGCACATCCAAGGAGGAAGGTTATACATACATAGAGTCACGGGCCAGGTGCTGTGATTGCTGCTCTGCTCCCCGAAAGGATTAATGCCATCCGCGCTTAAAGCAAACCATACATTCCTTGGGTCCTTTGCAAACTCATCCCAGTACTTTCTCTCGATTTTTCTCCACTGCGACCCGTCAGCGGGTGCTCTCAACTTCCCATCTTTCTTTCGGTTCTCACTGTGCCATCGCATCAACTTGGCATGCTCTTCGTTTCTGAACAGACGTTTCAACCGTGGTATTATAGGAGCATACCACATCACCTTCGCAGGAACCCTCTTCCTGGGGGCTCGCCGTCAACATCACCAGGGTCATCTCGTCTGATCTTATACCGCAATGCACCGCATACCGGGCATGCGTTCAGATCCTTGTATGCACCGCGGTAGAGGATGCAGTCATTAGGGCATGCATGTATCTTCTCCACCTCCAATCCTAGAGGGCATACGACCTTCTTTGTTGCGTATGTACTGTCGGGCAATTCGTTATCCTTTGGAAGCTTCTTCTTCAATATTTTCAGTAGCTTCTCAAATCCTTTGTCAGCCACAGCATTCTCTGCCTTCCACTGCAGCAATTCCAGTATGGTACCGAGCTTTGTGTTGCCATCTTCGCAATTGGGGTACAACCCTTTTTTGTGATCCTCTAACATGCGATCGAACTTCAGCTTCTCCTTTTGACTTTCGCATTGCGTCCTTGCATCGACAATGACCCGGCGGAGATCATCATCATCGGGCACATCGTCTGGTTCCTCTTGATCTTCAGCAGCTTCACCCGTTGCAGCATCATTGGGCACATCGTCTGGTTCCTCTTGATCTTCACCAGCTCCCCCCATTGCAGCATCACCGTATTCAGGGGGCACATAGTTGTCATCGTACTCTTCTTCTTCGCCGTCTTCCATCATAACCCCTATTTCTCCGTGCCTCGTCCAAACATTATAGTGTGGCATGAAACCCTTGTAAAGCAGGTGGGAGTGAAGGATTTTCCGGTTAGAGTAAGACCTCGTATTCCCACATTCAGTGCATGGACAACACATAAAACCATTCTGCTTGTTTGCCTCAGCCGCATCGAGAAACTCATGCACGCCCTTAATGTACTCGCAGGTGTGTCTGTCACCGTACATCCATTGTCGGTTCATCTGCGTGCATTATATATAATTAAGTGTCCAAATTAATAGAAGTTCACCATCACATTAAAACCAAAGTGCATACATAGTTCTCATTTAACAACATATAGCTCTCCAGAGCATCTAATTAATTAAACCATACATTGAAACTATGTAAAACATTTCAATGCGAAAACAAATGCGATCATAATCGCAACCAAGGTAACAATTGATCCAACGGCATAATGATACCAAGCCTCGATATGAATGGCATATTTTCTAATCTTTCTAATCTTCAAGCGCATTACATCCATCTTGATCTTGTGATCATCGACGACATCCGCAACATGCAACTCCAATATCATCTTCTCCTCCTCAATTTTTTATTTTTTCCTTCAACAAATTGTTTTTTTCTTCAACTAGATTTAACCTCTCGACAATAGGGTCGATTGGCATTTCCAATTCACATACATCCTACATAAATAAAATCTATGTCACGTTGGTCGCCATAATTTTCATAAACAATAAATGAACCAATAGTTATAAAGATAATATATATACCACATCCGAATCATAGACAGGACGAGGGCCGACGGGGGCGGATACCAAAATCATCGCACTATATAAGATGCAATAATAAAAGTAAGAAAATAATACAAGTATCTATGTAAACATACAAGTAAGAATATTTTTCCTTTCAGATAGAAGATAAGAACAAGAGGCTCACCACGGTGAAGACGGGGACAGGGCGTGACGGACCGCTAAACCTAGACAAATATTGTGGAAAATGGAGTTTGGAGGTCGAGCTTGGAGAGGAGAAAGCTTAAGTAGTGTGGCGCGGGCATTCCATCGAACACCTTGTGTGCATAGGAGGTGAGCTAGAGCACCACCAAGCCCCCTCCCCCTCGGCCAGAAAAAAACAGAGCAGTGTGCTCTGCTCTCACGCGAGGGGGTATATATAGGCACTTCATTGTTCCCGGTTGGTGGCTTGAACCGGGATCAAAGGGGCCTTTGATCCCGGTTCAAGCCACCAACCGGGACCAATGGTGGTGGGCCAGGAGCGAGGCCCATTGGTCCCGATTCATCCCACCAACCGGGACCAAAAGGTCCAGATGAACCGGGACCAACGGCCCACATGGCCCAGCCGGGCCCCTGGGCTCACGAACCAGGACCAATGCCCCATTGGTCCCGGTTCTGGACTGAATCGGGACTAATAAGTTGACCCAGCCTGGACCAAAGCCCTGTTTTCTACTAGTGATATATGTTCATGACGATCTTCTGTTTCCTTCGTTTGCTTACTAGCTAGCTAGCATGTCTAGTCCTCTCTATATGTATGTATAGTACGTAGCGTCGCCCAAGCACGGACATAAGAGAGGACACTTCTCACTATTAATTATAGCTAGCTAACACAATATATGAAACACCGAAATTAACCCCCCAAAACCCCCAACCCCCCCTTTCAAAAAAAACAAAAACCTCAGCCACAGAAATGCTGACGCGTGGATGCCTATTGGTCCCGGTTGGTGCCACCAACTGGGACCAAAGGGTCTCCTACCTGGGCTCCGCGCACAGGCCACGTGGAGGCCCATCTGTTCCGGTTCTGGATTGAACCGGGACTAAAGGGACAGGGCATGAGTACCGACCCTTTAGTCCCGGTTCAGGAACCGGGACAAAAGGCCCTTACGAACCGGGACAACATGCCTTTTTTCTACTAGTGAGTACTATGGAAACTTTGGACAAGAAAGGTTCTCGGCTTGCATACTCCGGGCATACCTCTTTGTCTTTACTCTTGACGTCGTCCTTGCTCTGAAATTCCCGGCCTCCTTTGGTTTAGAGGAATTTCATAGGAATTCTAGAGGATAGGATTCTTATAAGATTTTTTTCTTTAGAGCTTTTGGTTCATAGGAATGGATTCCTATTCCTACATATGATTGGTTCCTATCCTCCACATTTCATAGGAAAATAAAAAAGAGCCTAGACTCAATGGAAAAATTTCTTTGGTGTCAACCAAATGACATCTTGTTTCCTATTCCTACTCATAGAATTTGATATACATGTCATCTCATTTCCTACAAAATTCCTATTCTTATGATAATCCTATCCTATGAACCAAAAGAGGCCGTAGATTTGCATGTCAGCTGGTTTCCATATGCACACGGCGGAAACTATGGACAAGACAGGTTCGAGCCATGCATGCATGTTTTCGAATACCATGGACAAGAGCATGCCTCTGTGGTTTGACGTTGTTCGATACGTCCGTAGATTTGCATGCATGTATGACTCTTCAAATCTCAACGTTAAAACATGGCTTCTACACATGATCTCCCTCTTCCCGTTTAAAATTTGGCACCAATGGAAGGGTACACGCATGCAGTACTGGGTGGACGTATCCACGCACGATTCATGTCGGTTTTAGGCTGGTCACAATAGGGAGGAACTTAGGAGTAACATCACACACTCCAATACAACTTTGCTTATGTGTCACATATTTAATGAAGAGAGAGGTGCTTGTGGTAACTAGCTAAGTTACCGGAACATCACACACTTCAAGAAACAATGAGTCTATAACCTAATAAATACATTATTGCATGACACTACATAGATGTTTCTACCCACTGTGGAGATAGTAACATAGTCTAAGAAAGTGTGTAAGTTACTAGACTATGTTCTTGCCCATTGTGACCAGCCTTAGGGGGTGAGCCAACAGATGCGGCGAGAGTCCACCACGCTTTATTACGTCCGGCAACGGACGATGACGGAATCATGCACGCACGCAAACAAAACGCGGCCGTTCACTTATAACCTACGCGTACGAACTTATATAGCAAGCTACGGTCTACATACGTCGTCACAGAATCGAAGGGCAGTGGCCCATGCGGCCGGCCAGGTGAACTCCGTCAACGTTGCTCCGCCGGGCGCGCCACGCGTATCGCCGTGGCCCATGACGAGACGCGGCATGGCGCCGCTCCGGCGCCCCCACCTCGCACGTCTCGCTCCCGAACAGGGGGCTACATGCCTACGTACATGAAACTTTGGCAAGGCTTTTGGCCTACGCGCAACTGAAAAAAGGTCAGTGACGCAAACGTTGGGAGGGCATATTCCAGAAACTTCTGCTTCACGCTTGTATCGTGCACGCAGCTAAGCTCTTATCGTTTCAAGGAAAAAGCTACTTTCTCTCCGTTGAGGTTTGCAAGGCCATTTACAAAACTAATGAAATTCCTAAAATTAGGATGTGATTACCTAGTAGACAATGAGACCCATTCCTAAAATACTAGGTTCTTTTGAGTCTTATGACTGGCTATGGAAACAACAAGATGCCTTCTCCCCAGCTCCTTCTTGAAGCTCAACCTAATTTTTTTTATTTTAGAAGCCTGCTAATTAAGGGTTAACCAGTAGGTTCCTAAACTAAAATTTTAGGTTCAGCGTCTAGAATAAGTTGGGGAGGAGACGTTTTATTTTCACAACCAGCCATAAGCCCCAAAAGAACTGGCCAAAAAGTTGTATACAAGTCTATGTGTGCGCGTGCGTCCCTGCAAGAGATGGGTTAATATCCGACCAATTACTCATTGGCTTGGTTTTACAGACATGGCTCTCCTGCCTAACAAACTCGAATGGAGGTACTACCAAAATCATAAATCATGAAATAATTCAAACTACAAAAATGTTATTACAAAAGTCTCTTACTAGTCGTTTGGAACAATTTTGTCATCTAAACTCTAGAAAGTAGACAAACCCTCTCAACTTTCAAATAAAACTTCGTACTCGTTGACTTAAAGGGGTTTGATTAGCAGGTGATGGGATTTTCACACTCTTTGTAGCCCTACCAGTAAAAAATAAAAAAATGTTTAGGATAATGATAATAAACAATTGGATAAATGGGATTTCATTTTTCAAATGAAAGCTTGAAGCCAAACCAGGAATTCGAAAAATTATTGAAAAGTCTTAAAAAAGGCAATAAGTTCATGAATATCCATGGAAAATCAGGAAATATAGGGATTTTCCATGAATGTTTTTAAATTGCTTGTGATTTTTCATTGACTTATTCATAATAGTATATGTCTTTTCATTTTATGTTAGTATTTTGTTTCTTGCAATCAAATTTTCTTGGTAACATATATAGATTTTTCCAATTTGTTTTCTGCTTTGAAATGGAGTGTGATGTTTTTCTCTTCACAAAAATAGTTTATTTTCAATGAATATTTATATCCTTTTCATATTTCTTATTCTTCTTTCACTTCTTTTGTGTTGGTTTGTGCTAGATCTCACAACCATATCATTGGTTAACTGCATTGAGTTGGGAGACAGGTAAATCTAACCACATTTAAAGCTAAGGGTATGCTTATCATGTTTTACAGTTTAAGGACCCAAAAAAACGGTCATAGTTGATAGACTACTACTATATCACATAGCTAATCTACATCATTAATTCCATAGAATGTACTAAGCAAATAATGTACACGTGATTTCTTATAGTGTTATTTATGCTTAATCTAGTACTGTGCCAAATGTATAGACTGGTCAGTAGACAGGGTTAGATCTTCTCTAGCACTAGTGACTCAATGGCAAGAAAGCATTTTAGTTAAGCTTGAGAATTGCCCCACTTTATTCTATTGAGGGTCATGGGTTTATCAGCTACCACTATCTGAAACCATAATGCTTCTTTTACTATCGGAGTTTCACATTTGACAATCTATGTGAGTTGTGGAGACAATTAATCTAAAACATTCTCCAAAGACACCTCTAATGTATTCACGTAATTTCATAAAACTGCAAATAGCTTAAATTTGTAACTGCACAAGATGTTGATGGCCCTGCAAAAAAAGCAAGATGTTTGATGGCACCCAAACAATGGTGCCAATTTAGTCATATATTTTCTGCGGAGTATCTAACACTTGAGTTTTTTTTAATTATTTGGATTGCTTACCACATGTGTCATGTGGTACCTAACACTTGAGTTATCTTCCCATACAACCGCATAACTTGCGGTGGGGTTCCACTACGAAAAACAATAAAAGAAACAATAGAAATTACTATTCAGCCACATCAGAGTTACTTTATTTAAAAAGTATCTTAAAAATTTCAAAAAATATTCTGATCCATCAAACAGTAGTTTGTTCTTGTATTAACCATGTGATCTTGTCACAGTACCTTGCTAAGTTTTCATAATTTCCACATGACCGTTGGATGCCAGTCTGGCGGCAAGGAGCTGCATGTTACTGTAAACTGTTTGCTGGACGTTTCTCATGAAGAACGCATTGCCGTGTTTAACTGTACGTAATGGAATAAAATCACGTCGAAGTATTTTCTACCGGATGTAGTATTTGGACTGTACCTCACCCTGTGTGTGTTGTGCAACTTAGAGCATCTCCAGCCGCGCCTCAGGAAAGGCCTCCCTAAACGATTTTCTCGCGCCGGCATTCAAAAAACGGCCCAGTCACGTCCCAAAAGTCCGATTTTCGCCGGCCTGAGCCGAAAACAGCGCCAACGGACTCAGGCCAAACCCGGCACGCTGGGGGGCGCCGGGTCTAACTGTTTTGGCGCGAAAAAGCTGCGGGTCAGCCGCGTCAGCGACACGTCGCCTCGCCTTCCCCCAACGGCCTCGGTTCCCGCGGGGAATCAATGGCAAGGCTGCCGCTGGTCAGCCTTGCCATTGATTCCTCACGGGTGGCACTTCACGGGACGGCGTGCCGATGCCTTCCCTCCCTCGCACGCGTTCACACGGGCGCGGCGCGACTATATAGCCGGTGACCTCACTCGCCTGTGCCCACACTAGCCCCGCCCCTCGCCGCCGCGCAGCCCCTCCCCCTACCTCTCCCTTGCGCCGCCGCCCAGCCCCTCCCTCTCCCTCTCTACCTCTCCTGAGCCCGTTGCCATGGCAGAGCGTTTCCCCGGAGACGAGGCGGCGGCCAACGGCTTCGGTCGCCGTTCACTGCGCGAACAGGAGACCTGGCTCCTGTTCCAGGAGAACATCCCGGCGCCGCCGGACATGCGCGCCGGGCCGACGGGGTGGAGACTCAGCGACGGGGGAGTGCCCGTTCCCCCGTTGCCCGACGCCATGGCCAAGCCCAAATACTTCGCCGAGGAGGTCGAGGTCGTACGCGCCTCCCTCACCGACGCCCAGCTCTCCCTTCCCCAGTACGCCGCCGACAACCACGCGGCTTGGGCGGCGTACTTCGAGCGCCGCCAGCAGCAGCGGTTGGCGTCCACCAACGACGCGCCGGTGGTCGGCGGCCAGAAGAACAGCGAGGGGTGCCACTTGTGGTGGGGCGTCTCCGGCCGCACACTCGAGGGCGTGCTGGCGTACCTCCAGGGAGGCAACGACCCGCCGTTGGCGTACCCAGCGAGGGTGGCCGCCCCGGCGCACCACCGACGCGTCGGGCCATGGGCGCCAAGGAGGTTCGGGTCCTCCTCATCTTCTTCCTCCTCGTGATCTTCCTCGCACTCCTCCGGTACTCCGGCCCTGCTCCGCGTCAAGGCCGAGCCCGCAGCGGAGACGCCGCTCGGCTGGCGCACTCGCAGCGCCGGCATCGTCATCAACAAGGCGGCCGGCGCGCCTCCTCGTCGACTCCTCCTCCGCGCTTCGTCAAGCCAAAGACGGAGCCGGGGCTCGCGCCGGTGAAGACGGAGCCGGGGCTCGCGCCGGTGAAGAAGGAGCCGGCCGCGCCGGTGAAGACAGAGCTCGACGACGATGACGCGGCCCTGGAATGGGCGTGCAGGGACTCCATAGCGATGGAGAAGGAGCGTCTGGAGAAGGCGAAGGAGCACCAGTGCGCCGCCCTGCGCCGCTTCGCGGAGCGCCGACGCGGCCGCGACGAAGGTGGAGTCGTCGTCATCTGCGACAGCGACGACGACGACGCGCCGCCGCCACCAGCCCGCGTTGGCTTCGCCGGTGAGGGGTCCACCAGGGACGGCCGCGTCAAGGAGGAGAAGTCCGACGACGGCGGCGACAATGGCGGGGACGACGGCGACTACTCGGCGTTCAGCCAGTTTCTTTTTTAGATTAGTTATCTATTTTGCTATGTAATGAAAATCCGCGAACATGTCTAATATATGCCCAAGTTTGCCAAAATTTATCGTGTTTAACCGAACTTCGCCGAACTGTGCCGAAATTTGCTATACAGATTTTATTTTTAAACATGCCGGGGGCGGCCCTGAGGCCGGCGGCTGGGGACCAACTCGCCCCAGGTTCAATTTTTACGCCGGCTCACCACCAGGCGGCGATTTTAGACGCCTCCTGAGATGGCAATGGCTGGAGATGCTCTTAGCCGCGTGGTCAGGGTTTTGCTAGTTGGCCCGTTGGCCGGAGCTCACCGTCCGTGAGCATGATTTCGAATAATCTTCACGAGTAGCCCACTGACTGGTGACTGCGCTTGCGAAGAAGAAAAGCCCGACGAGTCCACGGCTCCACGCCATTCGCTGGCCGCAACAAACCTCCAGCCAGGCTGTGCTGCCCCCACACCCGGCTACACGACAACGCTCCCTCTGCCTCCCCGCTGCGTCTCCCTCTGCCGCTCCGCTATATATACCTCTTCCTCCCCATCACCGTCTCCGGCAGCAACCACACCGCGCAACATTACCACCGCAACAGCGCGAACAAGAGAAGAACCAGACAGTAGCAAGCAGCAGCAGCAGTAGCACACACGTGACGACCAAGACGGAATGGGTCTTTGTGTGTCGTACGACGCGGCGGCCGACGGCCCGGCGACCGCGAGAGTGGTGCTCCCCAGCGGCGAGCTCCGGGAGTACTCGCCGCCCGCGACGGCGGCGATTGCGCTGGAGGAGGTGGGCCAGCAGGGGTGGTTCCTCTGCGACGCCGACAGGATGGGGTTCGAGGGCTCCGTCGCGGCGATGGCGGCCGGCGAGGAGCTCCAGCCGGGGCAGATCTACTTCGTCCTCCCCGCAGAGATGCTGCGCCGCCGCCTCACCGGCGAGGAGGTGGCCTCGCTCGCCGTCAAGGCCAGCGCCGCCCTCGTCAAGGCCGCCACCGCCTCCTCTGCCGGCGGCCGGCGCCGGCGAGGCTCCGTGGCGCCGCTCGTGTTCGCGCCGTCGGAGGAGGACTACTCGAACGAAACCTTGGCGACGTTTGCCGTGAAGCCGGCGGTGCCGCAGAAGCGGAGGGTGGCCTTCCGAGGCGGGAGGTCGCCGCCGAGGTTCTCGCCTGACTTGACGGCCATCCTGGAGAGCGAGTAGAGCCGCGGAGCGCACGAGACTGCCAGAAAAGAAAAGCATCTTTGCACAAAGCCCTGCCTCGCCTGGCCGCGAGTGATGCGTGACCCGGCCGCTAATGTTGGATCGAACGGCGGCGACGCGGTAAATGATATGTGGAGTTAGGGCTCTCCCAGCTCCACCGAATCCACGATTTCAGCTTCTGGAGCGAGCTCCTCACTTCACCCAGCGATCAAAAAACGTTCTGGAGGGACGCTGGCTTCTCCCTTCGCTGCAGCCCAGCTGGGAGGCAAAAAGCCTGTTAGGCTCCCCATTGGGCTGGCTGGAAGCAGCCCAGATGTGCAGCAGAGTTTTTTTTTCACAGTTGTCATGCCTTGGGCTAGCTAGGCTGTACGTGGTGATACACACATTTGGCGTGTTAAAAAAAAGGATACACATATGGCTGGGCGGGGCTGTACGTGGTGCCTTGGGCTTATAGCATGCAAAGTTCTTGTTAATACAGTAGCTACTGCAGCTACTTTTGCTGTACAGGAACATGTACAGAGAGATCACCATTTGGTACATGGAGCAACAAATATTCGAAAGATCCCAAATTTTCGGAGCTAACATAGGTCATAATTTAGCAGAAAAACTTGTTCATGCCACAAAAGCTTCATTTGCCAATAAGTTTGCAAATCAATATGGTCACGCATAGAAAATCATGAACATGATTTCTTCACCAACTAAGAGCAATGGCTGTAGCTAGTTCATGCCTAAACAAATCCATGTTAGGACCGCTTTCTGCCGTTGTTGAAGCATCCGATGCATTTGAAGGAATAGCATACTTCTTGTATCTATCAGGAATAGTTGGAACATAATCCGGATCCCTCTCACACCGAAGAAAGTGGAGATCCTCTTTGTCATGGAGGCGGACGTAGTTGTGTAGTGTCATGGTAGCCGCAACAATCATCTTTTGTGTTGCAATCGAGTAGTTTGGCATCTTGAGCAAGATTTGCCATTTCATCTTCCATACACCAAAGGTTCTCTCTATGGTATTGCGCTTGGAAGAGTGGAGCCGGTTGAACTTCTCTACAGGAGTAGTTGGGGGCGCACCTCTCTGGAAGTCGGGGATGTGATAGCGTTCTCCTTTGTAGGGTGCTAGATAGCCATCTCTGTTAGGATAACCGGCGTCTACAAGGTAATACTTGCCTACACAAAGCAACAACAAACATGATTGTGAGTTGGAGGATATGTTACATAAGTTGCAACAAAAAGATATATACTAACCCTTGGGAGGATGTGGGAATATGGCCTTGTCATTTTCAATTGCATGGAATAGGACACTTGTGTCATGCATAGAACCCGGTTGTCCAATTGAAGCGTAGGTGAAATGCATATCAAAGTCGCATACTGCCATCACATTTTGAGTTGTTGCACCCGTTCTTCCAATGTACCTTACTTTTGAAGGTCCTTCCGGAATAGAAGCCCTAATATGTGTCCCATCTATTGCACCAATACAATCTTTGAGGTGAGGAAAAGCCCTTTTGTCACGCTTAATCCTATCATGCACAATGTGAAAATTTGGGTCTTGAGGCCTAATGTAGTGAGATGACATCTTGATCACACAATGTAGAACCTCATGGAACTTACGATGGACCGTATCTGCTCCATGTTTGAAACGGTTTTGGGTTCTCCTATTTGATTCACAACCCCCCAAGGTCCATAAGAACATAGCTAGAGACTCATAAGTGGTAACAAAGCATGTTTCTTTGAGGCCATACTCTGCCACCAACTTGTCATGAAGATCAAAGAACACATGTGCATTCATTCTCAACATTGTGTATGTCTCTCCGGGAGTGCCAATAGTCTCTTGCCACCATTCAAAACCAGTCAACCTAGATGTCCTAGGTTCGGCCTTCATGACCCAACTTTTACAATACTTACCAACTATGGAAGACACGCCTGAACAACGCATGTCCATATCATGTTGATATTGTAAAACCATAATTTTCTTTCTTTCATAATTAGTGTCATCATCACTTTCACTATCCGATGACATCTGCATATAAACAATCACCAACATATGAAACACAAGTTAGCATCTATTGGATCAACAACATAGACATAATGCAAAGATAAATAACAAACACTAGGTTAAACAACATAGACATAAAAGATGGTTCCATAAAGCCTACATAAATAGATGGAATGGTATCAAGTAGTTCCCATACTTTAAGAAGTAGGTTCAACATAAAAGACATAAATAGTTTTGATAGCAAAGGATAATCGACCATCACACATAGATGGAATATAAACTAACTACTTCGCATACTTCAAGTCATATTTCCTACGCAACCAACCCTTCCGAGAGTCAGGAGGCATGTAAAGAAACATCTCCCTTTGCGCCCTCTTCACAAACAACTCGCTAGCCATGAAGAACTCATCGGTATCAACTGTTGCACCACAAACAATGACTTCGTCCATGACCGAGGTGACACAGTTCGCCTCATCTTGCTTTAGGAAAGACTGAAATGACGAGTGAGAAGCCTCGGCAATGTCACCAATCCTTGTAACTTGCTCACACATCACTTGTGCGGGCTTGGGTTTCTTGTTCTTTTCTGGAATGATGATTCCAAGCCTCACTTTAGATGAAGTAGGTGTTGCCTGAGATGCTTGTTCTTCCATATCATCCAAATCAAGGTCCTCAATCTCGTCAACATTGATGGATTCTTTCACTGCCGCACTAGAGGGGGGAGGTATGCCAGAAGAGGGATTCCAATGGTCAGTACCATCAGTTGTGATATCTCCAAAAATAACCCGCAACTTTTCTTCATTAGCAAGTCCTTTCTTCTTGAACTTACCACAACCTTTAATATCCTGTAATGCAACAAGTGAAACACATTATTAGTAAATAAAGAGATATGGCTAAATTAAGATACACGATATAACAGCAAAAGAACTCACAATTTTAGCCTTCTTCCACCACTCATCATCTTGTGACACGGTGTTGTTCACATAGTCGCATCCGGCTCCGGTCTCCCGAAACTTGAGTTTCTTGAACAAGGTGAAATCAGCTTTAAGCTTGTCCCATTTGTTTTTCAATTGGGTATGTGTGTAGTCAAGCCCGGTTCTCATCTTAAATTGTCTTGTCACCTCATCAAATGCATTTGGGGTCAAATAATTGCCTGGCCTATTTCCAGCGTCCACTTGCTCGGCGAAGAACTCGCACACAATCCGAGTGTTTTCAACACTCCATTCAGCAGTCATGCTTGACACTTATCTACGAAAATGCATGTCACATTGGTCCTCACATGTACTAGCATAATATGTAAACTGAAGTTTTTTGCAAAGCCAAAATCATGTCATATCTGAACAGCACTTTACAAAGCAACTAATATCTTAGCAGTACAGCTAATATCTTAGCACTACACAATTCAAACTGTTAATATGCTACCAGTACTACACTTCACAAATTACATTCACCCAATCAGGCAGGCACTAGTTCATACTGTATATATCTTAGCAGTACACATACAACACTGCACAAAAAATCAGTTTCCGTTAACAGTACAGGAGCTCAAAAATTCAGTTTCCATTAACAGTACAGGGGCACCAAGTCTGACATAGAAGCTCACCTTGTGGTTTGGGCGAGGGGGCTCGGCCTCTGGGCTGCTGCTCCTGGCTCCGGCGTCAATGGCGACCTGCTGAGTTCGCCATTGTCAAGGGCTCGCTGCTCCAACCTGGTGCCGGGACGAGCGCTGCTGAGCAGGGGATCCGGCGGGAAAGAGGCCGGGGTGGCCGGATCTGTACGCGCAGGAGGGGATTCGGCCGGCGACGGGGGCAGCGGGTCTGGCGGCGCGACTGGCGGCGGCGAGGGTTTGAGGAGGGAGCAGAGGAGCGAGAACGGTTCGAGTCTGGGCTTCTCTGTTCTGTACGCGAGCCGTGCAAGGAGGATGTGCGCGCCAATCGTTTTCCTTGGCGGTGGCAAAGCACTGTAAATACAAGGAACTCCAGATTCTGTCGATTCGTGAAGCTGGGTTTTCCTCGCTCCGCAAAAATGCACTACGGCCCATCCCAGCTTCGCTATTTCAGCTTCTCGGAGCTAATGCGTTCGGCTTCGTTTTTCACGTGGAGTTTGGGAAGCTCAGAGTGGGAGAGTTCCAGAACAGGCCCTTAGTTTCTCGAGTTGGGTCGTAGGGATAGTCGCGTTTTGGACGTTGTTAATACTATACACGTCAGGAACATGTAGGGAATGCACATACAGATAGATCAATGTAAATAACTGTATAAACAATGTGGGCCTAAACTCCACTGCTCGTGCCCTCATCTCCTATTCTAAATAGTTAGCCCCCACTAAGTATTTCTCTCAACATGCAAGTATCCCACCTCATCATTCAACATGCATGGAAAAAGGTCCATCTCAACATGCAACTATTCATATTAAAATTCCACCTCAACATGCAAACATGCAAGCATGAAAAGATCCATCCTATTGTGCTATTTACATTTTACTAGTATATTCGTTCAAAAAACTACTATTTCAAATATTCATGTTTCATATAAAAACTTTATTGAAATGTTGCAAAACGTTCCCGCAACAACGGGCCGAGCTTCATCTAGTTTTTATGTTTGTCATGTGCAGGAGTAATCCTCCGCGTTCGAAGCCAATAATCGAATTGGAACCTGTAAAATTTAGGGCATGTGCGGAACTTAAAATTGAGGCCTAACTCTTTGGAAAATCTATAGTACTGTCATAATTTTTACTTGAAAAACATCATCATCTTTATTTGAGAGTGGATAATGACATCCATAGCAATGTGATATATCAAGAATCGTACCTTCGGTATGCAGAATGCCGGACATAACTCTCACTCTCCCTCTATTTGCTCCTTATCCAGCACAATGAACGGCATTGTGCTAAAAAAATGAACGCATCTTGCCCGACAAGTCAAGAAATAAAACAAGCAAAACAGAATTTTACCGATTAGGGTCTACACCAGATCAATCACAATTCATAAATTGTCAAGTTCGCAAATCACAACAACTTAGATGCTTTGAATTAACTCGAGCAAACTATATTACATAGAGGGGCTGAAGATCTCGTGGCCTTGAGTGATCGACGATGCCACAGAGGGAGAGGAAGATACCTAGGGCATGAGAAGCCGACTTGCGAGTGGCAATTGGGCCGGCCTGGCTCGGGCACGACACGACCCTTAGAGGCCCGTATATAAACAGGTCGTGTTGTGTCGGCCCAAGTGCTTCACCTCGCGGCCTAGGCATGACACATAGATTGTACAGGCCGGTCCAGTATGGCACGTGTGCTGGTGGCTCACGTGCTATTTGGCCTTTTACGTTGTTTTTGGGCCAATTTTTGGCCTTTGGGATTGTTTAAGAATAAAGAAAAACTGAAGAAAAAAACATAATCAACAAGTCGTGTTGTGCCGGCACGCGAGCCTCGCACGGAACTTGACACGACCCTAGGCGTGCTACGGGCCAGACACGGCTGGTTTAGCCACATGTTGGGCCAGGCTGAGCACCCATGCTTTGGTGTCGGCCCGTGAAGCAAAGGCCCATTGGCCATCTTTAGTTTGCACTGTGGAGGATACGTGCGAGTTAGGGCTAGCATTACAAAAATCCTATTACCCACTTGTATCGGGGTATACTTATTTCCCAGTATAATAAATCGTGTACGGGCGATGGTGATGGGTCAGCCCAACTAGAAGGACCGGGTGTAGTATTTGGTTCCGTTTTTGGAAGGTTCTCCCGGTTTTCCCTCTTTAATACATTTTTTCATTTATTAAATTTTTATCTTTTACGTTTCTATATACTTGCTTATATTTTATAGTTTTTCTTTTATGTTTTTTTATTTTTGGATATTTTTTCTTCTTCTTTTCTACGTCTTTTTTCATTTTTATTATATTCTCCTTTTAAATTTGATGAAATTTATTCAAATTCATGTTTTATTTTTTTGAAAATTCCTAAAATTTTCAATAACAATAATTTCACAAACTTTTAAATATTCACAAACAATTTGATAAATTTTAATATTGTTTTATAGAAATTTAACAATTTCCACAATCGCCAATATTTTTAAAACTCGCAACACTTTTTAATTTATGAATTGTTTTTTAAATTCTGACATTTTTTGAATCATAAAATTAGTTTTTGGTAAACATTATATTAATGTTAGGCACTTTTTATATTCATGGACATCATATGAATTGCAAAAAAAAATGTAAACATACTAAATCTAAAGAAATAATGGGATTTTTTTCTAAAGTGGAGCAAACGTACGGGGCGAAGCCGGTTCTATGGAGAGCGGGACGTAATGAAGCAAGGCGGCCTGTTAGGAAACTATACAGGGTGTGGAAATGCTTAATGAGCAGCTCACCAATCAATATAGCGGCAGTTCCGAACAATAGGTCCCAAAGAAGAACAGAAGACACCAAAAAAGCACAAGCATGGTGTGTTGCGATCCGGGAGCTCTTATACGGTGTGTTCAGTGTCAACAAAGCTTCCTAGCAATCACACGCCATCGCTCGTGGTTCAGCCCATGTACATGGTGAGCACTTGATCTCATTCCTGGTTCGCTCGATCGCATATACCGCTTAAGGTTGACATTTGACCAGTCAACCCTTAACTTTTGAAAAATGCAGGAAAAAACGACAAAAAATGCAAAAAACAAAAAGTTCATGATTTGAGAAAAAGTTCATCGACTTGAAAAAAGTTCATCAAATTTGAAAATTTTCATGAAATTTCCCCAAAAAATCCACGAGTTTCAAAAAAAGTTCCTCGATTTGAAAAGAAATATCATCAAATATGTAAAAGTTCATCAAATTTCAGTAAAAGAAAATCAATTTTGAGAAGAAAGTTCATCGAACCATGAAGAAAAACAAAGCAAGAAGAAAAACGAGAAAAAAAAGATGCAATCAATAACTTTGGGTTAATGTGGCGGTGTGGTTATTGTAGTGTGCTTCGATGAGGACTTCGCAGGTTCGATTCACACCAGGAGCTTCTTTTGCCGATTAAAAAACAAAAAATGGTACATGGGCCAACCCAGCACGAAGGGGGGGGGGGGGGGGGGGGGGATTTGCAAAATGCACAGTAACTGGCGCCTGAAGCGTCAAATAGGAAATGTCTGGCGATCCATATAACACATTCTTCCACAAATAGACCGCTAGACGCACACCGCACGAGCAAACGGCCCATTAAGAGACAATCTTTCTTCACCTCTATTTGGTGCTTTTTTCACTACCTGTCATAGCGACTCGGTGGCATTGCAACAGATCGGAGTACTGTAGCACAAGGTTTTTTTGCTCCTTCGTTTTTTAATTATTTCTTGGAAAACATGAGCAATTATTTGAAAACATGAATATTTTAAAAGTTTCTGACATTTTTTCAAGACATGGAGATTTTCTTATAAATGGCAAACATTTTTTCAAAACATGAATATTCGAAATTTTGAATTATTTTTTGAACGGCAACATTTTTCTTATACTGTATTTTTTGGAAAACACGAATTTTTTTTGAAAAAACAGGAATTTTTTTTTAAATGTAGACTTTTTTGGAAATCCCAATATCATTTGTAATTATGGCCTTGAGAAAAATCCAAACTTTTTGAAATAAATAATCAGATATATTTTAGAAAGCTAGACCGGAACCTAAATCAGGATAGGAAACGTATGAAAAGTTCCTTAAATCGAATTCATGTAAGTGCTAAATGGGCTGGCCCATTTGTTGCTCGCTCGGACGATCAGTTATGCCAAGACTTGGGCAATTTGATGCAAAATGTGTCGAATAGAGATTACTGGTGTGCACGAGGAAGAGAAGTAAGCGCAGTGGATATAACTAGTAGCCCACATGAAACAAGATTGGTCCCAGCAAGCTCTTGGTCTTTGAGACCATTGAGTTTCCTTGTATCTAAAAGCCACTCCAATAGAGACGGAGTGGCCCCAAAGACTTAAATTTCTTTCCTTTTTGAGAAAAGTCTATCAGTTTCTTTCTTTCATGAGAAACGACTACCAATTTCTTTTGGCACGCCTTTTGCTATTAGAGAAATTTGTACACCATCTGATGCACAAAACATCACAACCCTCAACCCACAAAATACATGACTCATACCCATGGAGTCACGAGGTAGTCACTCAGACCCGCAGCCGTATTGTTGTTTCCTGGCGCTATTCGACGCCTACTGCATCAGATTTTTTTTTTGAGGGAATTTACTGCATCAGATTGTGAGCAAACATACAAAGCATCGCTCCAATGGGCCAGCCCAACTAGACGAAACACGAAGAGTTTTCTTAGACTACCCACAATAAAAGTAATATAGGTGGTAACATCACACTTATCTAGGCAAAATAGATGATGTGGCATGTAATTAATGAAGAAAGAGAGGCATGTGGTAACATAGCTAGTTTTTTTTTGCGGGTAGCTAGTTACTGTAACATCACACATATCAAAAAAAGATGAGTCTACAACCTAATAAATGAAGTGATTCATGACACACCACATATGTTACTACCCACTGTGGAGGTAGTAACATATACTAGTAACATATACTAGTAACATATGCATGTTACTACTCTAAGTTACTCCCCACTGTGACTAGTCTTAGTAGCAACAATACAAATACGTGCCTTGTAACTCCTCCCATCACAGAGTAACGACACCGCAAGATTAAACCTAGCACCAAGCACCTCTCCCACTGGAGATAAATTGATCTACTTGACCAAAAAAATGGATAGATCGGAGAAAAATACAAGGCTATAAAATCATATAGAATAAAGTTTATAAAAGACTCAGTTACTTTCAATAAATAATCTAATTATAAACCCACAACTCATTGGATCCCAACAAACACACCGCAAAGGTTTACATCAAATCGATCTTTGAAGAGATCATTGTATTTAAGATCAAAAAGGAAGAGAGAGCCATCTAGCTACTGCTATGGACTCGTAGGTCTTGTAGGAACTACTCCCACATCATCATGGAGGCGGCAAGGTTGATGCAGATAGCCTCCCCAATGGTTTCTGTTGGGGATATTACTACTGGGCGTAAACCGGCCTATCTGGGCCGGATTAACTTCGTCAGTAGTTAAGTATGTTAAAGCCCGAGAAGGCAGATAAGGGCTCAAGGCCCATGGTCGGTTCAAGGCCTGTAGCTGTAAACCGGCGTTGGTAGTTAACTTGTATTATAAGTTAGGAATAAGTAGAGACCAAACCGGACACATCTATGAGCCGGTATTGGGACTCTGTGAACCGACGGGCGTCACCCATGTATATAAGGGGACGACCCGGCGGCGGTTCAAGGACAACAGACAACAACTCGAGACATGGGCGAAGCTTGTTTGCTCCCTAGTCATCGAAACCCCATCAATTCCATCACAACTAGACGTAGGCTTTTACCTTCATCGAAGGGGCTGAACTAGTATAAACTCTCTTGCGTCCCTGTGTTCGCTTTAACCCCTTCAAGCTAACCCGTCGCGATGGCTCCACGACTAAGTCCTTTCTCTAGGACATCTGCCGTGACAAAACCACGACAGTTGGCGCCCACCGTGGGGCTATCGCACGATGGCTTCAAGTTCTTGGAGGGCCGCTTTGAAGGACTCGAGGGCTACGCCGTAGGCCGGATGACTAAGAGTCGTCGCGGCAAGCTCTACATCGACGATGCAGGCTGGGGCCCCGAGGCCGGCTCAGTTGAGTACGGGTACCGGGTCCCCTTTGGTGGCATTCACGTTTTCATTGGCAAGATCGGTGAACCGGGCCCTGAGCCGGACATCTGCACCGACCTCGTCGAGACGGCTCAGCGTGCGCGATCCGCCCGGGTTAAACCGGCCATGAAGCGTGCCTTCGTGGGAGTCATCCATGGAGGAAGTTATGAGGATGGATCGGAATCTCGCGGCGAGACCGTCGTTTGTTCCGATGACGAGTCATCGACCGGAGAAACCGAATCTCTTTATCAGCTACAAGATGGCCGGATTGGGGGCTGTTCCGATGGCGACAGTATTCCGGACCCCTCTGATCTGCCCAACCGAGTTGGAATATTCATGGCCGGCACACAAGCAGCGCTTCATTCTTCGACCGCTGCGGCAACAACCTCCGGTTCAGCAGCGGCGACGGCTGCCGGGGCAGGAGGCCCTGTGCGCCCGCCGGCTCAAGTTCTATCAGAGCTATTTGATGCATTGGCTGTGCTTATGGCGGAAGCTAATCCGGCGGATCAGGACGTCCACAACGCGGAGATTGCAAAGATAAAGGAACAGATCACCCAGGCCAAGGCGGATCTGGCAGCTGAGGACACCAGGATGGCCACAGAGCGGGCCGCTCTAGACGCACAAGCCTACAGGCTCATGTTGGACCAGAGCGCGTCGCAGGAAGTCATGAGGAGGAAGTACCGATCCCGTTTGCCTCCGGTTTTTGAGGCCAGAGACCTTTTCAACACCCCAGGAGCAGGAACCAGTAATCCGCTGGAGGGAAACTGGGCGGAAGCTCCTGGGACCGGTGCACCGGTTCAGCCTCGTCGGATGGACCCGCCTCGTCAAAACACCGTTATACCTCAGGCTGTTTTAACACCTCCGGGTCACTACTCCAACCCAATGGACAATCTCGTCGCCGCTGCTGCACGGCTGGAGGCCATTCCAATTGAAGGTGACTCGCCGCAGGCAGTAGAAACGCGACGGGTCAAGGAGCTTCTGAGGACAGCTTTGGTCCAACAGGAAGCATACTCGTACAGCCGCGACCGGATCCACTCGACCCCCCGTCCAAGCCGGAGCTATAGCAGACATATGGATGAACCGGCAGTGTCGAGTAATGAACGACGTGGAGCACCCCGTGGCAACAACCCGGCGGGTGGTGCTGATAACGCTCAGGAAGTGGTGGACCGGGCCCGAGCGCGCAGGGAGGCCGAGTTAGCCGCACAACATCAGGCTCGGCAGCTCACGCCGGTTCGTCCAACTATCTCGATCGAACCTGGTGTTACTTCTAGTTCTTTGGGGGTGCCTTGCCTTGTCCCCGCTTTACGCAATGTGTGCCTGCCCAAGGATTTCAAAGGCCCGCGCAAAGTACCAAATTACACGGCGGATCAACCTCCAGAGACATGGGTGGAGAGCTATGAGATGGCCATGGAGATGCTTGATGTGGATGACGCGGCGTGTGCGAAATACTTCACCATGATGCTTGAAGGAACGGCCCGTACTTGGTTAAAAGCTTGCCGGCTAATTCTATCAGTTCATGGGCCCAATTACGAGCCCGGTTTATCAGCAATTTCAAGGATACATGTAAACAGCCTATGTCGATAGTGGACTTAGCTGCCTGCGTCCAGGAGGAAGGAGAATCGACGACTCATTGGGTGCGCCGGGTTTCACCAAGTGTTGCATTCATCAGACCGCATCAACGCTGACACCGCTGTATTAACCCTAGAAGGCAACTGCCGGTTTGGGCCCCTAAAGCTGAAGTTGGGACGGATGAAGCGTCATTGCACTGACATGGGACCCTCATGGCTGCTTTGGTAAAGTATGCTGATTCTGATAGTACCAAGGATCCCGAATCTGATGATGACAAGGCAGGGAAGGGAAAGAGGAACAACAACTCCAAAGGTCAGCAGCATCACTGGGCAGGCAATGGTGGTGGAGGCAAGCGTAAAGCGGATGGTAACATGGACTTTGTGGCTAATACCAACACGCAGGACAATGGCCAGCGACGCAAGGGTAAACCGAAAAATCGCAACGGGGCACCCAACCCTAACCCGGACCGCCTAAACTATCTACTGAGCCAGCCCTGTCCAAGACATGGGACGAAGGAGGCGCCAGCAAACCACCTTTGGAAGGATTGCTTCATTATGCAGGAGTTCAAGAATTCTAATGCTTTCCGGTATGATCACGGCTCCGGCGGTGGCTCAGGGTCCGGGCCGGGTTACGGTGGAGGAAATTCCGGTTCAGGATTTAATGGTAATCCGGGCGGACATAATAATCAAAATAGTCAGAACAACCAGGGTGGTTACAACCAACAGCAGCAACAGTCAGGTTACCAGAGCAACCCAAAGCAGTTGAGTAGTGGGCAGTACCATGTCTTCACCACTAGCTTGGACAAGCGAGACCGGAAGGTTCAGAGGCGGGCGGTCAACTCTGTTGAACCGGCCATACCCCGTTATCTACGCTGGTCTGAACAGCCAATCATATGGAGCAGAGAGGATCACCCTCCCCAGGTTGATAATCCGGGTCAGTTGGCTCTGGTGGTGGCGCCTCAGGTGGGAGGTTACAAGTTCACCAAAGTGCTCATGGATGGAGGGAGCAGCATTAATATCTTGTACTATGAGACCTTCCGTCGTATGGGACTAACAGATAAAAATCTCAAACCGTCTAATACGGTGTTCCACGGTGTAGTACCTGGCAAATCAGCATATCCTGTTGGTAAGATAGCTCTGGAAGTGGCCTTTGGGGATGATCATGATTCCAGGTCGGAGACATTGACGTTTGAAGTGGTGAAAATCCAAAGTCCATATCACGCCCTGTTTGGGCGACCGGCCTACGCCAAGTTTATGGCACGGCCCTGTTATGTGTATTTGCAGCTCAAGATGCCGGGTCACAAGGGGACAATAACGGTTCACGGAAGCCGCAAAATCGCTTTGGAGTGCGAGGAAGGAGATGCGGCCTATGCAGAGTCGGTTTGTGCCACCGAGGAGCTGAAGTATTATAAGGACAATGTTGATCCGGCGGACATGACTCCATTAAAGAAGCCAACTACGGAGCATGATCCGGCCCTGAAGTTCAAATCGGCAGCAGAAACTAAGCTTGTTGACTTTGTACCTGGCGATTCGTCCAAGCAGTTCAGCATCAGTGCCAACTTGGATCCGAAATAGGAAAGCGCGCTCATCGAGTTCATCCGTGAGAATCGGGACATTTTTGCATGGAAGCCCTCTGACATGCCAGGTGTACCGAGGCAACTCGCTGAGCACACCCTTAATGTGGATCCTAAATACAAACCGGTGAAACAGTTCCTCCGCCGGTTTAACGAAGAAAGACGCAAGGCGATTGGAGAAGAGGTAGCCAGGCTCTTAGCAGCTGGCTTTATTGTTGAAGTTTTTCACCCTGAGTGGCTTGCCAATCCGGTGCTGGTCCTTAAGAAAAACGGCACCTGGCGCATGTGTGTGGATTACACAGATCTTAATAAGGCTTGTCCAGCAGATCCTTTTGCCCTCCCCCGTATTGATCAAATTATTGATGCTACGGCGGGTTGTGAGCGTTTAAGTTTTTTGGATGCATATTCTGGCTATCATCAGATCAAAATGGCAGTTAAGGACCAGGAGAAGACGGCGTTCATAACTCCCTTTGGAGCCTTCTGCTATGTGTCTATGCCCTTTGGGCTCAAGAGTGCCCAGGCAACTTATCAACGTGTGTGCAAAATTGTCTTCACAAACAGATTGGCCGTAATGTACATGCTTACGTGGATGATATCGTGGTTAAATCCAGGGAGAAGGAGACTCTGATTGATGATTTGAAGGAAACCTTTGATAACCTGAGGACATACAAGATGATGCTTAATCCGGACAAGTGCGTCTTTGGTGTACCGGCGGGCAAGTTATTGGGTTTTCTGGTGTCCAATAGGGGAATTGAGGCTAATCCGGAGAAGATCACAGCCATCACCTCCCTGGCTAAACCGAAGTGTATCAATGATGTTCAACGCCTGGCAGGCCGGATTGCCGCGTTAAGCCGGTTTATCAGTCGTCTTGGTGAGAAGGCAATCCCTTTGTATCAGATGTTGAAGAAGACGGATCAGTTTGTCTGGAGTTCTGCTGCTGATGAAGCATTTGAGGACTTAAAGCGGCAATTGGCCAATCCGCCTGTGCTCGCCGCTCCCATTGACAAGGAGCCGTTACTGCTATATGTTGCTACTAATGCTCGGGCGGTCAGCGTGGCTATTGTGGTGGAGCGAAAGGAGGCAGGTAAGGAGCATCCGGTTCAACGTCCAGTCTATTATATCAGCGAGGTACTCATTGAGTCCAAGCAAAGGTATCCGCATTGGCAGAAGCTGGTGTATGGAGTTTTTATGGCAAGCCGGAAGCTTAAACAATACTTCCAAGGGCACCCAATTACGGTGGTCAGTTCTGCTCCTTTGGGGATATCATCCAGAACCGGGAAGCAACTGGCCGGATTGCCAAGTGGGCTATAGAGCTTGGGCCGCACGGTTTGAAGTATGTGCCTCGGACGGTGGTTAAGTCTCAAGCACTTGTTGATTTCATCAATGATTGGACGGAAATGCAAGCACCTGAAGAAAAGCCGGATCACACATATTGGACCATCCATTTTGACGGATCCAGGCAATTGGAAGGCTCGGGGGCTGGAGTCGTATTAACTTCCCCACGAGGTGATAAGTTTTGTTATGTTCTCCGCTTAATGTTCCCTTGTACTAACAATGCAGCTGAGTATGAAGCCTTGCTCCATGGTCTCCGGATGGCTAAGGAGATGAATCTAAGTCGAGTTAAGTGTTTCGGTGACTCGGACCTCGTGGCTCAGCAAGTGTCTGGCACTTGGGACTCCAAGGACCCACTCATGGCAGCATATCGTCGTGAGGTGGATATTGTTGCAGGTCATTTTAAAGGCTATCAGGTGGACCACGTGGACCGGCGGAAAAATGAAGCGGCGGACGCTTTAAGCCGGCTGGGCTCTCAGCGCAAACCGGTCCCGCCCAATGTTTTTCTGGATGTGCTGCACAACCCGTCGGTCAAGATCCCTGGTGAAGCGGATTTGGCTATTCCTGATCCGGAGGCTCAATTGGTGGCAGCTCTTCATGTTATTCCGGATTGGACGCTTCCTTACCTGGCGTACAAGAACCGGGGCGAGTTACCAGAGGATGAGACTCTGGCCCGACAGATAATCCGGCGATCCAAGTCCATGACTATTATCAACGGCGAGTTGCATCATTGCAGTGTGTCAGGGGCGTTTCAACGTTGTGTGTCTCCTGAAGAAGGCCGTGAAATTTTGCGTGAGATCCACGAAGGAGATTGTGGTCACCACGCCGGTTCAAAATCTCTGGTGGCTAAAGCGTTTCGCCATGGCTTCTATTGGTTAACTGCTCATGCTGATGCGGAGGATCTGGTCAGACGATGTGATGGTTGCCAAAAGTTTTCAAGACGTGCTCATGTACCGGCTCAAGAATTGAGAATGATTCCAATTACTTGGTCGTTTGCGACTTGGGGCTGGATATGGTTGGGCCTTTCAAAAGATCCAGAGATAAGAAGACCCACCTCCTGGTGGCGGCTGACAAGTTTACAAAGTGGGTGGAGGCAGAACCTGTTAGCAAGTGTGATGCGGCCATGGCGGTTCAGTTCATCAAAAAAGTGATTTTCCGGTTTGGCTTTCCACACAGTATCATCACAGATAATGGTACCAATTTGTCCAAAGGTGCCATGAAGGAGTTCTGCGAACGGGAGCACATCCGGCTCGACGTTTCATCGGTGGCACATCCACAGTCCAATGGTCAAGCAGAAAGGGCTAATCAAGAGATCTTGAGAGGCATCAAGCCCCGGCTTATGGTTCCTTTGCAGAGAACACCGGGTTGTTGGGTAGAAGAGTTACCATCTGTGTTATGGAGCATCAATACTACACCCAACAGATCAACAGGATACACACCGTTCTTCATGGTTTACGGAGCGGAGGCGGTTCTCCCCAGTGATATCCGTCATGATTCACCCCGTGTGGCGGCTTATGTTGAAGCGGACAATGAGACAGCACGGCAAGACGCTTTGGACCTGTTGGATGAAGAACGTGACATAGCAGCTGCCCGCTCGGTGATTTACCAACATGATCTTCGCCGTTATCACAGTCGCCGAGTCAGAACCAGAACCTTTCAGGAAGGAGATTTGGTGCTTCGGCTCATCCAAGATCAGACTGATATGCATAAGCTATCCCCACCTTGGGAGGGGCCTTTCGTGGTCAGCAAGAATCTGCACAACGGGTCATACTATCTGATCGATATTCGAGAGCATAAGGACTCACGTACATCAGAGGAGGAGACCAACAGGCCGTGGAACATAGCTCATCTTCGGCCTTACTATACCTGAGCCATTGGCTCTACTTATGTACATATTATGATGATGTATATATTATGATTAAATATAATAAACCGGAACCTCATCTAAAGCGGGGTATCTGTGCTTTTACATCATGTGTGGTTACACGGAGTTGTTCTAAAGCGGCCTCCGGTTTACCCCTTGAGTTGGCTTTTTTTAAAAGCATCATGTTATATCACTTGGGGGTTTGGTCGTGTCCGAACCAATACAATACCTCTTGATAGGCAAGAGCCACCAGATCACTTGGGGACTTGGTCACGTCTGAACCAGTCATGCCTCTTGATCGGCCTAAGGCCACAGAATCACTTGGGGGCTTGGTCGAACCCAAACCATTGCCATGCCACTTGATCGGCATAAATGCCACAGTTTCATTTGGGGACCTGGCTGACTAGAACCATAGTTACACCTATCGGGAGCTTGGTCATGTTCGGCCATGGTAACGCCATCTGATCAGCTCAAATAGGCCTTTTTTGCAAACGGTTTGGTCATTGCCTTTGCTTCACACTTTTCTTTGAAAGATATTGCTTTCTTTTTATTGCGTTTTTTAAACCGACAAAGTTTTCAACCGGTTCACACTGTCAATTGACGGAACACGGTCCATATTTAATCCGGCGACTATTTGCTCGGTTTGATTTTTTGTTAACATCCTATTACGGAGTAACACAGTGTTTTACAACCCGACACGATTTACATGGTAAACCGGCATTATATATATATACAGGAGCTGTTATCTCCTCCAAATGGTGTGGGTTTATAAACCTCCGCTTTAAGATTGGCTAAGCCAACTTCATGTCCAACGATGGCAGGTATTATGTATCTCAAAGATTTAATCATATGCTTAAATTTCAGATATTTTGATTTTACATATGCAGACATCATACTCCGCCTGACGGTACAACCACGGTGGCACTTGAAGATTTTTTATGTTGCAGAAAATACTTTGGACAGTTCATCAACCAAAGGAAGCACAAATTGCAGTGGTTATGCACGAAGACATATTAAGATCAAGAGTATCAGCTAGCCTATTACAAGGCAACACGGTGCCCAAAATAAGATCATTGTTTTTCAAAGGAGAAGCAGTTTAAACCGGCTTCCGGTTCAAGCTTGGTCACCAGCCTGGCCTGATGGTTGTGGGTCATCCCGCGCTGCTTCAGCTCCAGTTTCTCTACCCAGCAGCTGGAAATCAACAGTTGTCCAGTCAATTCCCATTAATGCTCGAAAGACAGCTTCATCATGGATCAGCAATGACGGTTCAATATCGGGAGCATAAGTATGCTTACGGATTGGAGGGATAAGATTTTCCGCTTCATGAATTGGTGCAGCTACTCGCTTGTTTTGATTGTCATAATGGGCTTGATAGTGAGACAAGTCTGCTTCTTCAGCCAATTGACAAGCTAGCGGACGCACCTCCCGGTTTATTGCTCGCAGATCCGCTTCACCAAACTCTAACCCGTCTTCCTTCAGGCTGGGATAGCCCTGAGCCACTTCAATAGGATCAAAATCCGGCACCCAAGCTTTTGCCCGGATTAAGGCGTTGATCGCACCGGTTCGAGCAGCAGATTTCTTCAGCTCTTCAACCCGGGCAGGAAGCACCGACAGTTTCTGCAAAGTGTCCTGAATCAAAGTGGGCGCCGGCTTGTTGTGGGATGCAGTACAGATGATCCGCTGCGCACCAGTATACAGTTGTTCGATCAATGTATAGGCGGCTTTCAATTTCTTCCGCACATCTGACCCCAGATGACCAATGCGTGTCCCTGAAGTATCACAAAGGGTTAACAAACTGGTAGCTCTATAAGACGGTTGAAGCAATCTAGAAATCAAACCAGCTTACCAAAGATAGCAGTAGTCATGGCATGCACATGCCGCTTTATGCTGGCCAGTTCGTCCACCACCGGTTTAAGTGCAGCCTTGGCATCTTCTGCTTGTTTGGTTAAAGCGGATTTTTCAGTGGCCCAATCCGCCCGTTCTTTCTTGAAGCCCTCCTTAAGCTGTTCCATGGCGCTTAAAGCATTGGTTACTTCCTTTTTTGCTTTGGAGGTTTCAGCTTGTTGGGATTTCAGATTTTCTTGGAGATCAGCGACTTGGCTTTCTTTCGTCTTCAGCTCAGCCTACATGCAGACAGTTATATGATTCAGCAAAATGGTACAAGGATTGAAGTACCAACCACATAACAAGTTATGCACTTGGCACTTGGGGGCTAATGCATATTCGATCTTCATCTTTCAATTTCTTACAAAGTCCCAAGATCAATACAAGTATTCAACTTGGCACTTGGGGGCTAATGGCTATTTGCTCGTATATATATTCTGATGCGGCGATCTCAATTACTTAAAGTCCCGGTTTAACTACGCTAAGTTGAAATGGCCCTTGGGGACTACAACAGCAAATTTCAAAGCATTAACATTTATATTAGTAAGTCCCGGTTTGAAAGAAGATTACAAACCGGCCCTCGGGGCTAGGAGCGTCAACAAAAATTGAAATATACAAGCAGGAAAGAGCATATGGAAGTTACCTCATATTTATCTTTCATCATATTAACCAGACCGGCTTCATAGTCACGACTGGTATACAGCCGGTTCAGGTAGCCGGAATGGATATCTTGGGCATTCAGAGCAGCGTAAGTCGCCAGATCAGCATTCCACTTGCCTTTGCCAAAGGCAGCAAATTCTTCCTTGGCAGAATGTTTGGATAAAGCGACATGATTGCTTGGCTCTGTATGGCCAATGCTAGTAATGACAACCTCATCATCCTTGGTATCGCCGGTTTGCACTGGGGCTGCTGGCTTGTCAGTAGGCTTTGTTGGACCGGTGGATTTCTCAATCCGGATGGAGCTTGTGGGCTGATTGACAGGACTTGAGGTATCAATAGGTCTCTCTTCAGCAATAAGATCGTCGTCTTGCTGTGGTGGATCATTGGGTATATCCTCAGGAATAGCCACTTCAAGATCTGGTGTTTTGCCCAGTTCAAGGACGACATCTTCTTCGGTCGCTTTGTCCAAGCGAGCCTTCTTGCTTGGCCTAGGTTTGGCCCTGAAAGGAATAAACAAAATCAAATACAACATATGTTCCAAGGCGATGTGCTGCAAATATTATGATAAGTATAGCTTACCCAAGCACCGTTTTGAGCGGTGGCAGCTGAGTAGCCGATGACTCGCCAGAGGATGAGTGGGAAGTAACCTGGTAATCGGAGTCAGATAGATTAAGAGGTTGACGAAAGTAGCCCGCTTTAGGACAAGCACTAACAAGCAAATTAGAGACCTCTTAATGGCGTTTCCGAACCGGACTGTTCGGTAAACCGACGGAGGTAACTACCTGGCCGCTGTGCCGGGTTGTGCGACGAGCTTCGTGCTGTTGGGTCTTCATAAGAAATTTGGGATCCAAATAAGCAAGAGGATGAGAAAATTTAACTTTCCGGTTTGCCTGACGGATTTTTAGTGAAGGCAAAGGTTCTGAATCGGAAGAGAGAATAATTACCTCTGCAGCATCAGCATGGCTGGCTTCGGCATCATCCTGACAAATATCATCATCAATAAGACGCATGAAGAATAAGCCAAGTGAGTCAAGCCCTACCTCAAGGTCCGGATTATCCACATCATCATCAAGGGCCGGGTTAGAGGATGCAGTGGTTCTTTTCCTGTGGGAAGTTTTCTTCACAGCTTTAGTCTTTTGCTGGGTTGCTCTTCCCGGTTTGTCTGGTTTTTCTGATTTCTCCTGCGGCAGTTTCTTGCTCCAAAACGGATCATTGCCCTGGTTACACAGACACTGATATTAAACAATGACCAGATATATCAATAGAAGATTTAGCAAAAAGAAAAATCAAACTCTTACAGCTGGCGGTTTGTTGGTGGCACAGAAGGGAAGCAGGCCGGTTTTAGCACAGATGTGTTCCGGTTCATTCATCATCTTATTCACAGCTTCTGTGATTTCTTCATCGGTGAGCTGGATGTTGGAATGTTGCAGTGGGTCATCAACACTGCCAGTATACTCACACATCAAACCGGAGTGCTGACTAAGGGGCAGTATGCTCCATGATATCCAACAGCGGGCGAGATCAACCCCTGTTAAACCGTTGGCCATAAAGGCTCTGAGCTTCGACAGTTGAGGAGCATATTTGCTTCTCTCCTGGGCAGTCAACCTTTGCGGAAAGGGGTGTGTATTGCTGAGCCGCTCCGGACGAAAGCCAGGCAAGGGATTTTCACCAGCAGGGGAGGTGTCTTTGCAATAGAACCATGTTTGATTCCACTCTTTGGGGTGGCTGTGCAGTTTGGCGTGAGGGTATGTGACCTCTTTCCTTTTCTGAATCGCCACGCCACCCAACTCCGTATTGGAGCCGTCAGTAAACTCAGTACGGCGGTTTAGATGGAAACAGTCTCTGAACAATTCCACTATGGGCTCCTCTTGAAAGAACGCCTCACAGAGCACTTGGAAGTGACACATGTTTGTAACAGAGTTGGGGCCAGTATCTTGTGGATGGAGTTGAAAATCGGCTAACACGTCCCGGTAAAATTTAGAACCGGGCGGCTTAAAGCCCCGGGCTAAGTGATCTACGAAAACAACGACCTCTCCTTCTTGAGGTGTGGGAGGGCATTCTTTGCCAGGAGCCCTCCAATGGATGGTATCTTTGCTGCCTAAGGTGCCGATCAGGACTAAATCGTCCAGTTGAGCCTCTGTGACGCGAGAAGGAACCCAGTTGCACTCATATACTTGCTTGGCCATGATGAAATCTACAAGGTAGATGATCCCAGTTCAAAAATGCATTGATTAAGGTACATCGGTATGTGCAATGTTAAACCGGAGACAGATCTATCTAAACCAGAGTTTTATGAAGCAACAACAACTGGCGGTTCAACAAAGGGGACTAATGGTATATACCGGTTTGGCACTTTTTTCTACAAAGTTAAACCGCCTGGTCTAAACATTGAAGCAGATGAGTAAGTTTACAGAAACATATTTCACAAGACTTCTCTACAGCAACGGATCTGAAGCAAGTTCAGAAAAGAAGGAAAATACTCAAGGTTCAAAAAAGAACAGTACTGAATCAATGGGCAGAGATACATATAGATCTATGGTCTTGAGGCATGAAACTGAAGGCGGATGCTAAAACCTACCGCTACACAGAGCAAGGATTAATAGACGCATCTAGGAGCTATCGTATGAACACGGAACAGGCAATGAACACTAGAATAACATGAAACCCTAGAACAGATCTGTGTTGAAAAGAACAGAAGACTTGCTAGAGATGAGAAAGACGCGGAAGGTTGCCGCGGTACTCTGGTGCGCCCAGGTTGATGCAGCGGCCAAGGTTGATCCAGAGGTTGACGGTGGCGGTGGAGCTCCGAAGCTGGGCGACGCGAGGAAGACGAAGCAGAAGGGCACGGAGGGGAAAAAGAAATGACCTTTCGGTCCTATTTATAAGGCAAGGAACAGGAGTCAGGCGCGAAAATCAAGGGACCGAGGGTTTGGAAACGAAGATGTCGCCTTAATTGTCCCAGACCTATTAAAGTCCTTTATAACAGGTGACGTCACGCCGGTTTACAAACGACCAGAGAAGATGATATCACGGCGATTCAACAAACTACAAGAAGATATTGAAGATGAAGATTTTTGCTAAAGGATTGACATGAACATGTTCAAATCAATCTGGGGCCTAATGTTGGGGATATTACTACTGGGCGTAAACCGGCCTATCTGGGCCGGATTAACTTCATCAGTAGTTAAGTATGTTAAAGCCCGAGAAGGCAGATAAGGGCTCAAGGCCCATGGTCGGTTCAAGGCCTGTAGCCGTAAACCGGCGTTGGTAGTTAACTTGTATTATAAGTTAGGAATAAGTAGAGACCAAACCGGACACATCTATGAGCCGGTATTGGAACTCTGTGAACCGACGGGCGTCACCCGTGTATATAAGGGGACGACCCGGCAGCGGTTCAAGGACAACAGACAACAACTCGAGACATAGGCGAAGCTTGTTTGCTCCCTAGTCATCGAAACCCCATCAATTCCATCACAACTAGACATAGGCTTTTACCTTCATCGAAGGGGCCGAACTAGTATAAACTCTCTTGCGTCCCTGTGTCTGTTTTAACCCCTTCAAGCTAACCCGTCGCGATGGCTCCACGACTAAGTCCTTTCTCTAGGACATCTGCCGTGATAAAACCACGACAGTTTCCCTCTCCGGCAGAGTACCAAAAAGGCCTCCATATTGGATCAAGGAATAGAGGCTGGCAGTGACGAAAGAATTGTTTTGTGTCTCACTTCGGGGTTTTTCGAATATTGGGAATTTATAGGCCAGAGATTAGGGCAAACAAAGCATCAGGGGGGCTACATGCTTTGCTAGTGCACCTACATGTGCGCTGCCAGGGCTTGTGGCCCCCTCGTATGTCTTCTGGTCTCCCCGTGAAGCTTCTAAAGTCTCTTACGTTTAAGAAAATATCACCGTAAAGTTTTATCGTGTTTGGACTTCAATAGGTATGGTTTTTCTATGAAACAAAAAACATGCACAAAATAGGAACTGGCACTGGGCACTAAGTTAATAGGCTAGTCCATAAAAATAATATAAAATGACATATAAAACATACAAAAGTGATAATATAATAGTATGAAACAATCAAAACTTGTAGATACGCTGGAGATGTATCACCATACTAAACATTTTTGTCACTGGTGTTTAGAATAGCATTTCATGGTCTCTTTGCCCTTAGCCTCGTCGTGGCTCGATCTCTGTGATCCGGGTACCTGTAGGGACAAAGATCACGAATGAGACAAGAGATATCTATGAAGCAATTTTATTTCACACATACAAGACATCAAAATGCTTCTATTGATCCTTATGAAAATTACATAGGGTTGTAGGGCTATGCCTCAACCCATGACCTTACTAACCATTGAAGATCACATCAAGAAGATTGAGTGATTGATAATATGTCTTACAGTAGTTGCCGGATGTAATACACGATTACAAAGTATGGCTAATTTGGATGAGTGCTATGGCGATGGTGATTGTGGCTATGGAGATGGAGATGGGAAATGGCGATGACTAGGGTTGTTGTGGATGACAAAGATGGAGGTCTCCGCGATGTTCTGTTTCTCGTTTGGTGTTGACCCCTTTATATAAGTTGGATGGTTGGATGAGATGGAACCAGCGACACCTCATATGAGCTAGTGCGCTCGTATGACACGTCTTCTTGCACTCTGGCTCCTCTACTACGCCTCCCACTTGATCCTCTCTATCTCATTTTTACTCATTTCCATGTATATGCTTGATTGCATCCATGTTTAGCTCATTTCCCGTGGAAACAAAATAAAAGAAAGGATTGTGGAATCGTTTGTATAGTTGATACATCTCCAACGTATCTATAACTTTTTATTGTTCCATGCTGTTATATTATCATTCTTGGATGTTTTACAATCATTTTATAGAAACTTTATATCATTTTTTGCGACTAACCTATTGACATAGTGCCCAGTGCCAATTGTTATTTTTTGCTTGTTTTTTACTTTGCAAAAAATCAATACCAAACGGAGTCTAAACGCAGCGAAACTTTTTGGAGATTTTTTTTGGTCCAGAAGACACAAGATGGGCTGAAGAAGTACCAGAGGGGTGCCCTGAGGGGGGCACAACCCACTTGGGCGCGCCTGGGGGCCCAGGCGCTCCCTGGTGGGTTGTGCTCACCTCTTCCGCCTCCCGCACCACCTCTTTGCTCTATAAATACCCTAGAAATCCAAAAACCCTAGGGGAGTCGACGAAACACAATTTCAGCAACCACAAGTTCCAGAAACCACAGATCCAATCTAGACACCATCACGGAGGGGTTCATCATCCTCATCGGTGCCTCTCCGATGATGCGTGAGTAGTTCATTATAGACCTACGGGTCCGTAGTTAGTAGCTCGATGGCTTCCTCTCTCTTTTCTGATTCTCAATACAAGGTCACTTGGAGATCTATTTGATGTAACTCTTTTTGTGGTGTGTTTCTTGGGATCCGATGAACTTTGAGTTTATGATCAGATCTATTTTATCCATGAAAGTTATTTGAGTTTTGGTCTCTTATATGCATGATTGCTTATAGCCTCGTATTTCTTCTTCGAATCTTTGGTTTAGTTAGGCTGACTAGATCGATTTTTCTTGCCATGGGAAGAGGTGCTTTGTGATGGGTTCGATCTTACGGTGCTCAATCCCAGTGACAGAAGGGGAAATGTCACGTATGTATTGTTGCTATTAAGGATAAAAAGATGGATCTATTCCTACATGAATAGATCTTCTCTACATCATGTCATCGTTCTTATTGCATTACGCTGTTTCTTCATGAACTTAATACACTAGATGCATGTTGGATCGCGGTTGATGTGTGGAGTAATAGTAGTAGATCCAGGCAGGAGTCGGTGTTGGCGAACGTATTATTTCAAAAAAATTGCCACGATCACAGAAGATCTATCTAGGAGAAGCATAGCAATGAGCGGCGAGAGTGTGTCCACGTACCCTCGTAGACTGAAAGCGGAAGCGTTAAGTAACACGGTTGATGTAGTCGAACATCTTCACGATCCAACCGATCAAGTACCGAATGCACGGCACCTCCGCGATCTGCACATGTTCAGCTCGGTGACGTCCCTCGAACTCTAGATCTAGCTGAGGCTAAGGGAGATTTTCGTCAGCACGACGGCGTGGTGACGGTGATGATGAATTTACCGGCGCAGGGCTTCGCCTAAGCACTATGACAATATGACCGAGGTGGAAATCTGTGGAGGGGGGCACTGCACACGGCTAAGAAATCAACTTATGTGTCTATGGGGTGCCCCCCTCCCCATATATAAAGGAGTGGAGGAGGGGGGCGGCCGGCCTCCTATGGCGCGCCCCAAGGGGGGGATCTTATTCCTGCTAGGAGTAGGTCCCCCCCTTTCCTAGTACAACTAGGAGGGGGAAGGAAGGGAAGAGGAAGAGAAAGGAAAGGGGGGCCGGCCCCCCTCCCAATTCGGATTGGGCTTGGGGGGGGCGCCCCTCCTCTTGGCCGCTTCCTCCTCTCTTCCACTAAAGCCCATGTAGGCCCATTAACCCCCCCAGGGGGGGGGGGGTCGGTAACCTCTCGGTACTCCGGAAAATGCCCGAACTAACCCGAAACCTTTCCGGTGTCCAAACATAACCTTCCAATATATCAATCTTCATGTCTCGACCATTTCAAGACTCCTTTTCATGTCCGGGATCACATCCGGGACTCCGAACAACCTTCGGTATAGCAAATCACATAAACTCATAATACCAATCGTCATCGAACGTTAAGCGTGTGGACCCTACGGGTTCGAGAACTATGTAGACATGACCGAGACTCATCTTCGGTCAATAACCAATAGCGGAACCTGGATTCTCATATTGGTTCCTACATATTCTACGAAGATCTTTATCGGTCAAACCGCACAACAACATACGTTGTTCTCTTTGTCATTGGTATGTTACTTGCCCAAGATTCGATCATCGGTATCATCATACCTAGTTCAATCTCGTTACCGGCAAGTCTCTTTACTCGTTATGTAATGCATCATCCTGTGACTAACTCATTAGTCACATTGCTTGCAAGGCTTATAGTGATGTGCATTACCGAGAGGGCCCAGAGATACCTCTCTGATACTCGGAGTGACAAATCCTAATATTGATCTATGCCAACTCAACAAACACCATCAGAGACACTTGTAGAGCATCTTTATAATAACCCAGTTACGTTGTGACGTTTGATAGCACACAAGGTGTTCCTCCGGTATTCGGGAGTTGCATAATCTCATAGTCAGAGGGACATGTATAAGCCATGAAGAAAGCAATAGCAATAAAACTAAACGACCATTATGCTAAGCTAATGGATGGGTCTTGTCCATCACATCATTCTCTAATGATGTGATCCCGTTCATCAAATGACAACACATGTCTATGGCTAGGAAACTTAACCATCTTTGATTAACGGGCTAGTCAAGTAGAGGCATAGGACACTCTATTTGTCTATGTATTCACACATGTACTAAGCTTCCTGTTAATACAAATTCTAGCATGAATAATAAACAGTTATCATGATATAAGGAAATATAAAACAACTTTATTATTGCCTCTAGGGCATATTTCCTTCAGTCTCCCACTTGCACTAGAGTCAATAATCTAGTTCCCATCGTCATGTGATTTCACACCAATAGTTCACATCTTTATGTGATTTGTTCACATCTTCATGTGACTAATACCCAAAGGGTTTACTAGAGTCAATAATCTAGTTCACATTGCCATGTGATTAACACCCAAAGAGTACTAAGGTGTGATCATGTTTTGGTTGTGAGAGAAGTTTATTTAACGGGTCTGTCACATTCAGATCCATATGTATTTTGAAAATTTCTATGTCTACAATGCTCTGTGTGGAGCTACTCTAGCTAATTGCCCCCACTTTCAATATGTATCCAGATTGATATTCAGAGTTATTCGGATCAGTGTCAAGGCTTGCATCGACGTAACTCTTTACGACGAACTCTTTGTCACCTCCATAACCGAGAAACATCCCTATTTCACTAAGGATAATTTTAACTGATGTCCAGTGATCCACTCCTGGATCACTATTGTACCCTCTTGCAAAACTCATGGTGAGGTACACAATAGGTCTGATACACAGCATATCACTTTATAGAAACTATGAGTGAGGCACAGGGAATGACTTTCATTCTTTTTCTATTTTCTGCTGTGGTTGGGTTTTGAGTCTTACTCAACTTCACACCTTGCAACACAGGCAAGAACTCCTTCTTTGATTGTTCCATTTTGAACTACTTCAAAATCTTGTCAAGGTATGTACTCATTGAAAAATCTTTATCAAGCGTCTTGATCTATCTCTATTGATCTTGATGCCCAATATGTAAGCAGCTTCACTGAGGTTTTTCTTTTAAAAACTCCTTTCAAACACTCCTTTATGCTTTCTAGAAAATTCTACATCATTTCTGATCAACAGTATGTCATTCACATATACTTATCAGAAAGGCTGTAGTGCTCCCACTCACTTTCTTGTAAATACAGGCTTCTTCAAAAGTCTGTATAAAACCATATGCTTTGATCACACTATCAAAGCATATATTCCAACTCCGAGATGCTTGCACCAGTCCATAAATGGATCGTTGGAGCTTACACACTTTGTTAGCACCTTTTGGATCGACAAAACCTTCTCGTTGCATCATATACAACTCTTCTTTAAGATATCCATTAAGGAATGCAGTTTTGACATCCATTTGCCAAATTTCATAATCATAAAATGCGGCAATTGCTAACATGATTCGGATGGACTTAAGCATCACTACGGGTGAGAAGGTCTCATCGTAGTCAACTCCTTGAACTTGCTGAAACCCTTCACAACAAGTCGAGCTTTGTAGACAGTAATATTACCATCAGCGTCAGTCTTCTTCTTGAAGATCCATTTATTCTCTATGGCTTGCCGATCATCGGGCAAGTCAACCAAAGTCCACACTTTGTTCTCATACATGGATCCCATCTCAGATTTCATGGCCTCAAGCCATTTTGCGGAATCTAGGCTCATCATTGCTTCCTCATAGTTCGTAGGTTCGTCATGGTCAAGTAACATGACCTCCAGAACAGGATTACCATACCACTCCGGTGCGGACCTTACTCTGGTTGACCTACGAGGTTCGGTAGTAACTGGATCAAAAGTTTCATGATCATCATCATTAGCTTCCTCACTTACAGGTGTAGGAATCACTGGAACTGATTTCTGTGATGAACTACTTTTCAATAAGGGAGCAGGTACAGTTACCTCATCAACTTCTACTTTCCTCCCACTCACTTCTTTCGAGAGAAACTCCTTCTCTAGAAAGGATCCATTCTTAGCAACATATAACTTGCCTTCGGATCTGTGATAGAAGGTGTACCCAACAGTTTCCTTTGGGTATCCTATGAAGACGCATTTATCCAGTTTGGGTTCGAGCTTATCAGGTTGAAACTTTTTCACATAAGCATCGCAACCCCAAACTTTAAGAAACGACAGCTTAGGTTTCTTGCCAAACCACAATTCATATAGTGTCGTCTCAACGGATTTAGATGGTGCCCTATTTAACGTGAATGCAGCTGTCTCTAATGCATAACCCCAAAACGATAGTGGTAAATCGGTAAGAGACATCATAAATCACACCATATCTAATAAAGTACGGTTACGGTGTTCGGACACACCATTATGCTACGGTGTTCCATGTGGCATGAGTTTGTGAAACTATTCCACATTGTTTTAATTGAAGGCCAAACTCGTAACTCAAATATTCACCTCTGCGATCAGATCATAGAAACTTTATTTTCTTGTTACAATGATTCTCTACTTCACTCTGAAATTCTTTGAACTTTTCAAATGTTTCAGACTTGTGTTTCATTAAGTAGATATACCCATATCTGCTCAAATCATCTGTGAAGGTCAGAAAATAACGATACCCGCCGCGAGCCTCAACACTCATCGGATCGCATACATCAGTATGTATTATTTCCAATAAGTCACGTGCTCGCTCCATTGTTCCAGAGAACGGAGTCTTAGTCATCTTGCCCATGAGGCATGGTTTGCAAGCATCAAGTGATTCATAATCAAGTGATTCCATAAGCCCATTAGCATGGAGCTTCGTCATGCACTTTACACCAATATGACCTAAATGGCAGTGCCACAAATATGTTGCACTATCATTATCAACTTTGCATCTTTTGGCATCAATATTATGAATATGTGTATCACTACGATCGAGATTCAGTAAACCATTCACCTCGGGTGTATGACCTTAGAAGGTATTATTCATGTAAATAGAATAACAATTATTCTTTGACTTAAATGAATAACCGTATTGCAATAAACATGATCCAATCATATTATGCTCAACGCAAACACCAAATAACATTTATTTTAGGTTCAACACTAATCCCGAAGGTAAAGGGAGTGTGTGATGGTGATCTTATCAACCTTGGGATCACTTCCAACACACATCGTCACCTTGCCCTCAACTAGTCTTTGTTCATTTTGTAACTCCTATTTCGAGTTACTAACCATAGCAACTGAACCAGTATTAAATACCCAGGGGCTACTATGAACACCAGTAAAGTACACATCAATAACATGTATATCAAATATACCTTTCACTTTGCCATCCTTTTTTCCGCCAAATACTTGGGGTAGTTCCGCTTCCAGTGACCATTTCCTTTGCAGTAGAAGCACTCAGTTTTAGGCTTGGGTCTAGCTTTGGGCTTCTTCATGGGAGTGGCAACTTGCTTGTCATTCTTCTTTAAGTTCCCTTTCTTTCCCTTGACCTTTTACTTGAAACTAGTGGTCTTGTCAACCATCAACACTTGATGCTTTTCTTAATTTCTACCTTTGCTGATTTCAGCACCGCGAAGAGCTCAGGGAATCGTTTTCGTCATCCCTTGCATATTATAGTTCATCACAAAGTTCCAGTAACTTGGTGATAGTGACTAGAGAACTCTGTCAATCACTATATTATCTGGAAGATTAACTCCCACTTGATTCAAGCGATTGTAGTACTCAGACATTCTGAGAACATGCTCACTGGTTGAGCTATTCTCCTCCATCTTGTAGGCAAAGTATTTGTCAGAGGTCTCATACCTCTCGACTCGGGCATGAGTCTGAAATACAAATTCCAGCTCTTGGAACATCTTATATGTTCCGTGGCGTTCAAAACATTTTTGTAGTCCCAGTTCTAAGCCGTAAAGCATGATGCACTAAACTATCAAGTAGTCATCATACCGAGCTTTGCCAAACGTTCATAACATCCGCATCTGCTCCTGCAATAGGTCTGTCACCTAGTGGTGCATCAAGGACATAATTCTTTTGTGCAGCAATGAGGATAATCCTCAGATTACAGACCTAGTCCACATCATTGCTACTATCATCTTTCAACTTATTTTTCTCTAGGAACATATCAAAAAATAAAACAGGGAGCTACACGTGAGCTATTGATCTACAACATAGATATGCAAAATACTATCAGGTACTAAGTTCATGATAAATTAAAGTTCAATTAATCATATTACTTAAGAACTCCCACTTAGATAGACATCCCTCTAATCATCTAAGTGATCACGTGATCCACATCAACTAAACCATGTCCGATCATCCCGTGAGATGGAGTGGTTTCAATGGTGAACATCACTATGTTGATCATATCTACTATATGATTCACTCTCGACCTTTCGGTCTCAGTGTTCCGAGTCCATATCTGCATATGCTAGGCTCATCAAGTTTAACCTGAGTATTCTGCATGTGCAAAACTGGCTTGCACCCATTGTATGTGAACGTAGAGCTTATCACACCCGATCATCACGTGGTGTCTTGGCATGATAAACTGTAGCAATGGTGCATACTTAGGGAGAACACTTGTAGGTTGAAATTTAGTTAGAGATCATCTTATAATGCTACCGCCGTACTAAGCAAAATAAGATGCATAAAGGATAAACATCACAAGCAATCAAATAAGTGATATGTTTTGGCCATCATCATCTTGTGCCTTTGATCTCCATCTCCAAAGCACCGTCATGATCACCATCGTCACTGGCTTGACACCTTGATCTCCATCGAAGCATCGTTGTCATCACGCCAACTATTGCTTCTACGACTATCGCTACCGCTTAGTGATAAAGTAAAGCAATTACATGGCGATTGCATTTCATACAATAAAGCGACAACCATATGGCTCCTGGGAATTGCTAATAACCGTTACAAAACATGATCATCTCATACAACAAATTATATATCATCACGTCTTGACCATATCACATCACAACATGCCCTGCAAAAACAAGTTAGACGTCCTCTACTTTGTTGTTGCAAGTTTTACGTGGCTGCTACAGGCTTAGCAAGAACCATTCTTACCTACGGCATAAAAACCACAACGTGGTATAGTGATTGCTTTTTGATCTTCAGAAAGAACCCTGTTCATTGAATCCGGTTCAACTAAAGTGGGAGAAATTGACACCCGCCAGCCACCTGTGTGCAAAGCACATTGATAGAACCAGTCTCATGAACGCGGTCATGTAATGTCGGTCTGGGCCGCTTCATCCAACAATACCGCTGAATCATGAAACAACTAGTGATGGCAAGCAATATGTATATACCCACGCCCACAACTCCTTTGTGTTCTACTCATGCATATAACATCTACACATAGACCTGGCTCGGATGCCACTGTTGGGGAACATAGTATTTCAAAAAATTCCTACGATCACGCAAGATCTATCTAGGAGAAGCATAGCAACGAGCGGGGAGAGTGTGTCCATGTACCCTCCTAGACCGAAAGTGGAAGAGTTAAGTAACGCGGTTGATGTAGTCAAACGTCTTCGCGATCCAACCGATCAAGTACCGAATGCACGGCACCTCCGCGATCTGCACACGTTCAGCTCGGTGACGTCCCTCGAACTCTAGATCCAGCTGAGGCCGAGGGAGAGTTTTGCTACCTCTTGAGCTTGCGTTGGATTTCCCCGAAGAGGAAGGGATGATGCAGCAGAGTAGCGTAAGTATTTCCCTCAGTTTTTGAGAACCAAGGTATCAATCCAGTAGGAGGCCACGCTTGAGTCCCTCGTACCTGCACAAAACGATAGCTACTCGCAACCAACGTGATTAGGGGTTGTCAATCCCTTCACGGTCACTTACGAGAGTGAGATCTGATAGATATAATATTTTTGGTATTTTTGGTATAGAGATGCAAAGTGAAAAGTAAAGGCAAAGTAAAAAGCAAAACAAGATTAAAGTGATGGAGATTAATATGATGAGAATAGACCCGGGGGCCATAGGTTTCACTAGTGGCTTCTCTCAAGACCATAAGTATTCTACGGTGGGTGAACAAATTACTGTTGAGCAATTGACAGAATTGACCATAGTTATGAGAATATCTAGGCATGATCATGTATATAGGCATCACGTCCGTGACAAGTAGACCGAAACGATTCTGCATCTACTACTATTATTCCACTCATCGACCGCTATCCAGCATGCATCTAGAGTATTAAATTAAAAACAGAGTAACGCTTTAAGCAAGATGACATGATGAGATAAATTCATGCAATATGAAATAAACCCCATCTTGTTATCCTCGATGGCAACGATGCAATACGTGCCTTGCTGCCCCTTCTGTCACTGGGAAAGGACACCGCAAGATCGAACCCAAAGCTAAGCACTTCTCCCATGGCAAGAACTACCAATCTATTTGGCCAAACCAAATGGATAATTCGAAGAGACTTGCAAAGATAACCAATCATACATAAAAGAATTCAGAGAAGATTCAAATATTATTCATAGATAGACTTGATCATAAACCCACAATTCATCGATCTCAACAAACACACCGCAAAAAGAAGATTACATCGAATAGATCTCCATGAGAGAGGGGGAGAACTTTGTATTGAGATCCAAAAAGAGAGAAGAAGCCATCTAGCTACTAACTATGGACCCGAAGGTCTGAGGTAAACTACTCACACTTCATCAGAGAGGCTATGATGATGTAGAATCCCTCCGTGATGATGGACCTCTCCGGCGGAGCTCCGGAACAGGCCCTAAGATGGGATCTCATGGACACAGAAAGTTGTGGCAGTGGAATTAGGTTTTTGGCTCCTGTTCTGATCGTTCGGGGGTACGTATGTATATATAGGAGGAAAGAGTACGTCGGTGGAGCTCCGAGGGGCCCACGAGGCAGGGGGGCGCGCCCTAGGGGGGGCGCCCCCACCCTCGTGACGGCCTCTCTGATGCCTTGGCATAGGGTCCAAGTCTCCTGGACCACTTTCGGTGAGAAAATCACGTTCCCGAAGGTTTCATTCCGTTTGGACTCCGTTTGATATTCCGTTTCTTCGAAATACTGAAATGGGCAAAACACAACAATTCTGGGCTGGGCCTGCGGTTAATAGGTTAGTCCCAAAAATAATATAAAAGTGGAAAATAAAGCCCAATATAGTCCAAAACAATAGATAATATAGCATGGAGCAATCAAAAATTATAGATACGTTGGAGACGTATCAAGTTTCGTTAGCACGACGGCGTGGTGACGGCGATGATGAAGTTACCGACGCAGGGCTTCGCCTAAGCACTACGGCAATATGAACAAGGTGGGAATCTGTGGAGGGGGGCACCGCACACGGCTAAGAAATCAACTTGTGTGTCTATGGGGTGCCCCCTCCCCCGTATATAAAGGAGTGGAGGAGGGGGCTGGCCAGTGATACGTCTCCAACGTATCTATAATTTTTGATTGTTCCATGCTATTATATTATCAATCTTGGATGTTTTATATGCATTTATATGCTATTTTATATGATTTTGGGACTAACCTATTAACCTAGAGCCCAGTGCCAGGTTCAGTTTTTTCCTTGTTTTTGAGTATCGCGGAAAAGGAATATCAAACGGAGTCCAATTGACCTGAAAATTCACGGAGATTGTTTTTGGACCAGAAGAAGCCCACTAAGTATCGAAGATGGACCAGAAGAGTCACGAGGCCACCACGAGGGTGGAGGGCACGCCCTACCCCCTGGGCGCGCCCCCCTACCTCGTGGCTGCCTCGAGGACCCCCCTGACTTGTTCCCGACGCCAACACCTCTTATATATCCCCAAACCTCCAGAAAATAACCTAGATGGGGAGTTCCGCCGCCGCAAGCCTCCATAGCCACCAAAAACCAATCGGGACCCTGTTCCGGCACCCTGTCGGAGGGGGAATCATCATCGGTGGCCATCTTCATCATCCCGGCGCTCTCCATGACGAGGAGGGAGTACTTCATGTTGGGGAACGTAGCAGAAATTCAAAATTTTCTACGCATCACCAAGATCAATCTATGGAGTAATCTAGCAACGAGGGGAAGGAGAGTGCATCTACATACCCTTGTAGATCGCTAAGTGGAAGCGTTGCAAGAATGCGGATGAAGGAGTCGTACTCGTAGCGATTCAGATCACGGTTGATTCCGATCTAAGCGCCGAACAACGGTGCCTCCGCGTTCAACACACGTGCAGCCCGGTGACGTCTCCTACGCCTTGATCCAGCAAGGGGAGAAGGAGAGGTTGGGGAAGACTCTGTCCAGCAGCAGCACGACGGCGTGGTGGTGGTGGAGGAGCGCGGGACTCCAGCAGGGCTTCGCCAAGCACTACGAGAGACGAGGAGGGAGAGGGGTAGGGCTGCGCCAACAGGGGAAGAACTTTGTGTGTTGGGCTGCCCCTTTGCCTCCACTATATATAGGGGAGAGAGGGAGGGCTGCGCCCCCACCTAGGTTCCCACCCCAAGGGGTGCGGCAGCCCTAGATCCCATCTAGGGTGGCGGCCACAAGGGGGAGAGGGGAAGGCGCACCTGGGGTGGGCCTTAGGGCCCATCTGCCCTAGGGTTTGCCCCCCTTCCCTCTAGGAGGCGCCTTGGGCCCTGGTGGGAGGTGCCCCAGCCCACCTAGGGGCTGGTCCCTTCCCACTATTGGCCCATGTAGGTCTCCGGGGCCTGTGGCCCCTCCCGGTGGACCCCCGGACCCCTTCGGTGGTCCCGGTACACTACCGGTGATGCCCGGAACACTTCCGGTGGCCAAAACCATACTTCGTATATATCAATCTTTACCACCGGACCATTCCGGAACTCCTCGTGACGTCCGGGATCTCATCTGGGACTCTGAACAAGATTCGGTAACCGCGTACATACTTTCCCTATAACCCTAGCGTCATCGAACCTTAAGTGTGTAGACCCTACGGGTTCGGGAGTCATGCAGACATGGCCGAGACAACTCTCCGGTCAATAACCAACAGCGGGATCTGGATACCCATGTTGGTTCCCACATGCTCCACGATGATCTCATCGGATGAACCACGATGTCAAGGATTCAATCAATCCCGTATACAATTCCCTTTGTCTATCAGTACGATACTGACCCGAGATTCGATTGTCGGTATCCCGATACCTTGTTCAATCTCGTTACTGGCAAGTCTCTTTACTCGTTCCGTAACACATCATCCCATGATCAACTCCTTGATCACATTGTGCACATTATGATGATGTCCTACCGAGTGGGCCCAGAGATACCTCTCCGTTTACACGGAGTGACAAATCCCAGTCTCGATTCATGCCAACCCAACAGACACTTTCAGAGATACCCGTAGTGCACCTTTATAGCCACCCAGTTATGTTGTGACGTTTGGCACACCCAAAGCACTCCTACGGTATCCGGGAGTTGCACAATCTCATGGTCTAAGGAAATGATACTTGACATTAGAAAAGCTTTAGCATATGAACTACACAATCTTGTGCTAGGCTTAGGATTGGGTCTTGTCCATCACATCATTCTCCTAATGATGTGATCCCGTTATCAACGACATCCAATGTCCATGGTCAGGAAACCGTAACCATCTATTGATCAACGAGCTAGTCAACTAGAGGCTTACTAGGGACATGGTGTTGTCTATGTATCCACACATGTATCTGAGTTTCCTATCAATACAATTCTAGCATGGATAATAAACGATTATCATGAACAAGGAAATATAATAATAACCAATTTATTATTGCCTCTAGGGCATATTTCCAACACTTCACCCTCGGGGCTTAGGGTATGTACCAGTAGCTATGTGTTTGATCTCTCTCTCTCTCTCTCTCTCTCTCTCTCTCTCTCTCTCTGTCTCTGTCTCTTGTGTTCTTGATGTGGCACAATCATGATGTACCGCGAGCTTTGCTATTATAGTTGGATCTTATGATGTTTCTCCCCCTCTATCTCCTTGTGATGAATTTCCCTTTGAAGTTATCTTATCAGATTGAGTCTTTAAGGATTTGAGAACACTTGATGTATGTCTTGCATGTGCTTATCTATGGTGACAATGGGATATTCACGTGATCTACTTGATGTATGTTTTGGTGATCAACTTGCGGGTTCTATGACCTTGTGAACTTATGCATAGGGGTTGGCACACGTTTTCGTCTTGACTCTTCGGTAGAAACTTTGGGGCACTGTTTGAAGTTCTTTGTGTTGGTTGAATAGATGAATCTGAGATTGTGTGATGCATATCATATAACATACCCACGGATACTTGAGGTGACATTGGAGTATCTAGGTGACATTAGGGTTTTGGTTGATTTGTGTCTTAAGGTGTTATTCTAGTATGAACTCTAGGATAGATCGAACGGAAAGAATAGCTTCATGTTATTTTACTACGGACTCTTGAATAGATCGATCAGAAAGGATAACTTTGAGGTGGTTTCATACCCTACAATAATTTGTTCGTTTGTTCTCCGCTATTAATGACTTTGGAGTGACTCTTTGTTGCATGTTGAGGGATTTTCATATGATCTAATTATGTTATCCTTGTTGAGAGAACTTGCACTAGTGAAAGTATGAACCCTAGGCCTTGTTTCAACACATTGCAATACCGTTTTCGCTCACTTTTATCATTAATTACCTTGCTATTTTTATATTTTCAGATTACAAAAACCTATATCTACCATCCATATTGCACTTGTATCACCATCTCTTCGCCGAAGTAGTGCACCTATAGAATTTACCATTGTATTGGGTGTGTTGGGGACACAAGAGACTCTTTGTTATTTGGTTGTAGGGTTGTTTGAGAGAGACCATCTTGATCCTACGCCTCCCACGGATTGATAAACCTTAGGTCATCCACTTGAGGGAAATTTGCTACTGTCCTACAAACCTCTGCACTTGGAGGCCCAACAACGTCTACAAGAAGAAGGTTGTGTAGTAGACATCAAGCTCTTTTCTGGCGTTGTTGCCGGGGAGGTTAGTGCTTGAAAGTATATCTTTAGATCTTGCAATCGAATCTTTTTGTTTCTTGTTTTATCACTAGTTTAGTCTATAAAATAAAACTACATAAAATGGAATTGAGGTTGCCTCATATGCTTCATCTTTTTAATGTCTTTCATGAAAATAAGGATTCCGATAATTGTGCCAAAGTGTTAGAAGAAAAATGCATTAAAATGTTTGGCACTATATCTTTGAATGATGAGCATGATTGCAATGTTGTTAGTATGAATTCCTTGAATATCCATGATGCTAATGATATGCAATGCCACAAGCTTGGGGATGCTATGTTTGATGAAGATGATATTTTTTATCCCCCAAGTTTTGATGAGAAAATTTATTATGATGATAGCATGCCTCCTATTTATGATGATTATATTGATGAAAGTGGATTTGGAGAGGCCATGACTTTATTTAATGATGATTCCACTATTTCGGAAGAGGTTCCAATTGATTATGAGAACAAAGTTGCTATCTATGATGATTATTGTGATGACACGTATGCTATAAAGACTAATGATATCCATGAAACTTGTCATCATGATTTTAACTTTCAATTGGATTATGCCTCACATGATAGTTATTTTGTTGAGTTTGCTCCCACTACTATTCATGAGAAGAAATTTGCTTATGCGGAGAGTAATAAAAATTATATGCTTGTAGATCATGAAAAGAATGCTTTATGTGATGGTTATTGTCGGTGTCAAAACCGGCGGATCTCGGGTAGGGGGTCCCAAACTGTGCATCTAGGTCGGATGGTAACAGGAGGCAGGGGACATGATGTTTTACCCAGGTTCGAGCCCTCTTGATGGAGGTAAAACCCTACGTCCTGCTTGATTAATATTGATGATATGGGTAGTACAAGAGTAGATCTACGACAAGATCAGAGAGGCTAAACCCTAGAAGCTAGCCTATGGTATGATTGCTGTTCGTCCTACGGACTAAAACTCTCCAGTTTATATAGACACCGGAGAGGGCTAGGGTTACACAGAGTCGGTTACAATGGTAGGAGATCTACATATCCGTATCGCCAAGCTTGCCTTCCACGCCAAGGAAAGTCCCTTCCGGACACGGGACAAAGTCTTCAATCTTGTATCTTCATAGTCCAGGAGTCCGGCCGAAGGTATAGTCCGGCCATCTGGACACCCCCTAATCCAGGACTCCCTCAGTAGCCCCTGAACCAGGCTTCAATGACGACGAGTCCGGCGCGCAGATTGTCTTCGGCATTGCAAGGAGGGTTCCTCCTCCAAGTACTTCATAGAAGATTTTGAACACAAAGGTAGTGTCCAGCTCTGCAAAATAAGTTTCCACATATCACCATAGAGAGAATAACCTTTACACAAATCTAATCTGCTGACGCATTCCGTAGCACGGCATCACACCACGGCCAAGTCTTTATTCTAATCGTTTTACTGTCCCACCTCAGCGCGTTTAGCGAGGCGGTTTCCTTGGCACGTCTTGTTAAATCAGAGATCGTGTCCCCTTATTCCAGGATTCTCATCAATACGGGTGTGGGTAACCCAACCGCGCCATTGACTACGGCGCTTGGGAGATAAGCGAGTTTTACCAGGCTGGTGGGGGCGCATAGTCGCGTCCGCCCATATAAGGGGATAAGGATCCACCTTTTCATCCACGCCTTCTTCCTCCTTTGCCTATCCATTTCCGCGCACTCGAGCTCCAGCGCCCAAGTCCGCACACCCCACCTCAACCTTCTCCAGCCATGTCCGGAGCGGGAGGCAAGTGGATGGTCTCCTCCGTCACGGAGGGACACATCAAAAGACTGAGGAAGGCCGGATACTTGTCTAACGACATTGCGCACCGGCTTCCCGAAGAGGGGCAGCTCATCCCCACCCCTAGGCCCCATGAGAGGGTGGTGTTCCTCCCCCATTTCCTCCGCGGACTGGGCTTCCCTCTCCACCCATTTGTCCGGGGGCTCATGTTCTACTATGGCCTGGATTTCCACGATCTGGCCCCGAATTTTGTCCTCAACATCTCGGCGTTTATCGTCGTGTGCGAGGCTTTCTTCCGCATCCGCCCCCATTTCGGCCTATGGCTCAAGACTTTCAATGTCAAGCCGAAGGTGGTGCGCGGCACCCAAGCGGAGTGCGGAGGCGCCATGGTGGGCAAGATGCCCAACGTCCTATGGTTCGAGGGCTCCTTCGTGGAGTCCCTAAAGGGGTGGCAGTCGGGGTGGTTTTACATCACTGAGCCGCGCAACCCTGAATGGGTCGCAGCCCCCGAGTTCCGATCCGGACCCCCTAAGCGGCTCGCCTCCTGGAAAGAGATGGGCCTGTCATGGGGTAAAAAGGAGAGCTGACCGGACTCCAAACATGCGTCCAAACCCTGGTGGACAGGAATCTCAAACTTGTCAACGTAGTCCAGGTTATGCTCATCCGCCAGATCCTCCCGTGTCAACAACGGGCTTTCAACCTGTGGGAATTCGACCCGGCGCGGCACCGAACTCTGAGCAGGCTCTTCGACACGACGTACGAAGATGCCTGGAAGGTGCTTTTCAAGGGCACCGAGGCCCCCGCATCCGCTACCGAGGATCGCGGATTCAGCACGCAGCGTCACGCTCATGCGGTAAGATGTTTTCACCTTTTACAGGGTATTAGTTTTTCATAGTGTGACTCCATGCGGGATCTAAGTTCCCTTACCTTTGGCAGGATTGGCAGGAGACGTCCGGACAGATCAACTGTCCGGCTCCTATGCCCGAAGGCCCAGCGGACGCTCGCTTGGCGAAGCTGCTGGCTCCGACACCTTACGTGGTGCCGGAGAAGAAGGCCAAGAAGAAGGCCACGGGGACTCAAAAGAGCGCCCTGCACCAGGAGGTGTCGGATTCACCATCTGACGACTCCAAGGCGCACTCCTCCCATGAAGACGAAGAGGAGGAAGAAGAGACCTCTCCCCCTCCAGCGGGGGGAGGGAAGAAAAGGAAGGCCGCCCCAACCGGGGAGGCCGAAGGGTCCAAGAGGGGGAAGACCCCTCCTCCGGACTACTCCACCAACGCCGACGACGGCGAAGAGGAGTGGCCGCACAGGACCAAGCCCCTGGCGAGATCGTAAGTATCCGGATACCGAGTGATTCATAGTATTCCCCCATTGCACAGCTTTTCCTTACGTCGAACATGATTGTGCAGTCCGCCCAAGGCCGGGCTCGACGAGTCGTCGAGCGGCTCCCTGGATTCGTCGGATGTGAATTCGCTTCCGACGGCTTCCTCCCCCCACCCTACGGACGGCGCCGAGGTGGCGTCCCAACAGGTTCCAAGCCAGGAGGAGGTGGTCCTGGAGGCGCCGCAAGGCAACCTCCCGGACTCCAGGCGTAAAGGGGATAGAACCCCCAAGGGCTCCAAGTCCGGCCTTGAGCCGGACACCGCGCCGGAACCTTCAACGGTTCCGGACTCCGGTAGGCAGCCTCCTTCCAAGAGGAGCAAGCCTACCGAGCCGGTGACCTCCGTCCAACCGGAGGCACCGGACAATTTGCTGGAGACGCTTAACGGCGCCTCCATCGACGAGGAGCACCGCACTATTATGAGTGCGGTGATCCAGAAGGTTCAGTCCGCCAAGAGCGGACTGACTGAAGCCTGTGCCAGCCTTCTAACAGGCTTTGAGGTAGGTAAAGAATATGTAAAAAATATTACCGCATAGACAGTAGCCCTGATGCTCTGTTTGGCGTTCGGAAAGAAAAGCCGAATAGAGGATCTAATAATCGCAGGAGTCTAACATAATCAAGTCAATATGCGTATGCAGGCTTCGCTGCTGGCCTCCGCCGCACTGACTGCGGAGGTGGATACGCTGAAGCAGAACCTCGAGCGGTCCGAGCAAGAGCTCGGCCTAGCCAAGCAGCAGCTCGAGGAGAAGGAAGGTAAGAAATACCTTATTGAAATATGTGAAAGGTGCAATTGCAAAAAGTGACAGGATTAACGCGGCTATTGTAGGGGCCACAACTGAGGTGGCGACCCTTAAGCAAGCGTTGTCCGAGGCCGAAAAGAGGGCGGCCACGGAGCGCACCGAGCGGGAGAAGCATGAGACGCAGGTTGGCGAGGTGCGGCAAGAGCTCCAGGCTCTCATGAAAAAACATGAGAGTTTGGAGCTTGACTCGAAGACGCGAGAGTCTGAGCTCGCGGCGGCCATTGAAGATGCCAAGTCTGCCAAGGCCGAAGCCCAGAAGGCCCTCCAGGAGGTTGAGGCAATAAAAAAGATAGCGGCGGGTAAGGCATTGTTTATGCAAAGCAAGCACGTAAAAGTGAATTACTTGTCACTTACCCGAATCCGGAGCTCTCCAGGAGCATTCGCAGACTTGCCCCGTAGCGTGTCGGATGCCGCCGCCTTCTACCGAGCCGAGGAGGGAAGCTCGACGGAGAAGGTGTTCTGGTCTCAGTATGCTGAGGCCGAACACCCGGTGCCCTTAAGCGACCAGCTGAAACAGCTGGTCGAGCTCCATAAGGTGGCCGAACAGGCCATGAAGGGCCTCATAGTCCGGCTGTGGCCTGGAGAGGCCATGCCTGGGAGCTACTTCGGGCTGGTGAGGCGGCTGGTGGAGGCCTGTCCAAGGCTCGAAGTCATCAAGCGCTCCGTATGCATCGAGGGTGCCCGTAGGGCGCTTGCCCGTGCGAAGGTGCACTGGGGCAAGCTGGATGCTGAGAAGCTTGTGAAGGACGGGCCACCGCCGGGCAAGGAGCATCGCAAGCCCGAGATGTATTATGAGGGCGTTCTGAAGGGTGCCCGCCTTGTGGCGGATGAATGTTCCATGAATGTAATTTTTCAGTGAACTCGCTCGTTTTGTCCTGTGCGCTGAAAACTTGTTCATGTGCGCTAAGCAATGCTTTTTGAATTTAAAATATTACCTTCTGTGCGGCCGTTTATCAAATTTGAGAGATGGCGAGTCGTCGGCTTCTGCCCCCATGGCACGAGTGCTGGGGTGTTCGGGATAAACATGAGCGCTCTTTTTCCCATTCTTGGGTCCTTCGAGGGAGGCGCTCAACACAACGAACAAGGCAATCGGACTATAATGCTTGAACACTCTCACTTAGCCATAGAATTCTATAATTTTAAATTTCGGCGAAGCCCCTAGTGTTCGGAAGACCGAGTTCGGGGCGCTATCCACGCCTAGGCCGGACAAAGCCGACTCCTCGCTCTAAGCGGCATAAGTCTTTAGGGACTCGAAAACCTCTCGAACAGCGACCAGCTCTCGCCTCATCATGACGGTCAGTTTTAGCTTTCTCTACTGAGGTGCTTAGCCCAGCTCAACTGGGGCACAATCGCAGTAGTTCTCCTAGTGCTACCTTAGCCGATATGACGGAACGTAAGGTACCAAAACATAGGAGCCGGGCAAACCCAACTATTGACCCAAGACATGATTCGGAGCCGATGCATATAATGCTATAAGTTCGGGGTGCCGCACTTGTGAAAGTGTTCGGACTTCTCACACCATGTTGTGGGGTACTTAAGCCCCTGGCGTATTGGCCGTACCAAAGTGTACGGGTGCAACATGTCATTAATGAACATATATTCGTAAAAAAGAGGTAATGCAATAATAGACGGAAGCTATGCATTGTTTATTTAAAAAAGCTGCGATCAAAGCAGAACGATACAAATAGTGCGATAAGCAAAAGATGGGACTATCAAATATGTCCTTTCCAGGGGCGAGCTGCGGAATGTTATGCGAAACAGGTATACTGCTCGTTATAGAGACCACCTTAGAGTTCCGTAGTGCGGCGTAGCTTTCTGCTTCCCTGGTTGTATCGTTTGTGCGGCAATTGTACTGCCGGCCAAGCCTTCCGAAGAATGGAGTCCTGAAAATAAGAGAAAATTAAGAAATCGGCAGCCCCTAGTGCGGTTTAAGCCGCGTTTCGGGCGTGCCGTGATGGTGCCCCTCCCCCTGTGCCCATGGTATTTCTAGAGCGTAGTTATGTACGCGCAACACTGGTTTCGCAAGTTCGCGAGGGCTGGGGTTGGGGCCGCATTGCTACGCTTGCTCGGAGCGTGCCAGGTGGTCTTGTTATAGGTTACTCCGGGCGCGCTTGATGGTGTCCGGACGTTTAATGGCCGGACTAGAGAATTGCCTTGAGAGGCTGCTTTGTACTTCCGCTGCGATAGCCGCCGTATGCTCCTCCGTTCGGAGAGAGCGTTCGGTGTTTCCATTGACCGTGATGATGCCTCGAGGGCCTGGCATCTTGAGCTTGAGGTATGCGTAGTGCGGCACCGCATTGAACTTGGCAAATGCGGTTCGCCCGAGCAGTGCGTGATAGCCACTGCGGAACGGGACTATGTCGAAGATTAACTCCTCGCTTTGGAAATCATCCGGAGATCCGAAGACCACTTCAAGTGTAACTGAGCCTGTACAGTTGGCTTCTACACCTGGTATGACGCCTTTAAAGGTCGTTCTGGTGGGTTTAATCCTCGAGGGATCGATGCCCATTTTCCGCACTGTATCCTGATAAAGCAGGTTCAGGCTGCTGCCGCCGTCCATAAGGACTCTAGTGAGGTGAAATCCGTCAATAATTGGGTCTAGAACCAATGCGGCGAATCCGCCATGACGGATGCTAGTGGGGTGGTCCCTTCGATCAAAAGTGATCGGGCAGGAAGACCATGGGTTGAACTTTGGGGCGACTGGCTCCATCGCGTATACGTCCCTTAGCACACGCTTCCGCTCCCTCTTGGGGACGTGGGTTGCGTATATCATGTTCACCGTCCGCACTTGTGGGGGAAAACCTTTCTGTCCACTGTTGTTCGGCGGCCGGGGCTCCTCCTCGTCATCGCTATGCAGCCCCTTGTCTCTGCTTTCGGCATTTAACTTGCCTGCCTGCTTGAACACCCAACAATCCCTGTTGGTGTGATTGGCTGGTTTTTCGGGGGTGCCATGTATCTGGCATGAGCGGTCGAGTATTCGGTCCAAACTGGACGGGCCCGGAGTATTTCTTTTGAATGGCTTTTTCCGCTGACCGGGTTTAGAGCCTCTGAATCCGGCATTAACTGCCGTATCCTCAGCATTGTCGCCGTTAATGCGGCGCTTTTGCTTGTTGCGACGCGACCTGCCACTGCTGTCCTTGGTATCCGAATTACCAGGGCTCTTGGTCATGTTATTGCTGCGAGCTAGCCAGCTGTCTTCTCCCGCGCAAAAGCGGGTCATAAGTGTCGTGAGGGCTGCCATAGATTTCGGCTTTTCCTGTCCTAGGTGCCGTGCAAGCCACTCGTCGCGGATGTTATGCTTGAAGGCTGCTAAGGCCTCTGCGTCCGGACAGTCGACAATTTGATTTTTCTTGGTTAGGAACCGTGTCCAGAATTGTCTAGTCGATTCCTCTGGCTGCTGAATTATGTGGCTTAGGTCATCGGCGTCTGGTGGTCACACATAAGTGCCCTGGAAATTGTCGAGGAATGTGGCTTCCAGGTCCTCCCAACAACCAATTGATTCTGCTGGCAAGCTGTTAAGCCAATGCCGAGCTAGTCCTTTAAGCTTGAGTGGGAGGTATTTGATGGCGTGCAAGTCATCACCGCGGGCCATGTGGATATGAAGGAGGTAGTCCTCGATCCATACCGCAGGATCTGTTGTGCCATCATATGATTCGATGTTCAAGGGTTTGAAACCCTCGGTGATTTGATGATCCATTACTTCATCTATGAAGCATAGTGGGTGTGCGGCGCCCCTGTACTGGGCTATATCACGACGCAACTCAAACGAGCTTTGTCTACAGTGTTCGGCCCGGCCGGATTTACTATATCTGGCATGACGAGTACTGTCTCATGCCGTGGGGCGCCCACGTGATCCGTAGATCGATCTTGTTTGCCTTGCCTTGTCCTCCAATATGTCTCGCAGGTCAGACACATTTTCCCATGCCCTGGTATTTTTTGAGCGGCGCCGGGGTGCGACTTGAGTGGAGGGCCGAGAGGCTTCTCTGTCGCGGCCACGGGGTGGCCGGTCGGCCGCATCATGCGCTGGTGATGTGGGTTTAAGTGCTTCCTCCTCTAATTGGGGTAGCAACCTGCGGTTTGGGTAGCTCTTGGAGGGGAGTTCGAGTTCATACTCTTTGGCCGCAAGGACTTCAGTCCATCTGTCGGCTAGCAAATCTTGATCAGCTCTAAGCTGTTCCTGTTTTTTTCTTGAGGCTGCTCGCCGTGGCCATAAGCCTGCATTTGAAACGCTCTTGTTCGACGGGATCCTCCGGCATGACAAGTTCGTCATCGTCGAGGCTTGCCTCATCTTCGGAGGGAGGCATATAATTATCGCCCTCGACCTCTCTGTCTGCCGCTCTCTTATGAGGGCTGGCTTCTCTATCCTCCTGTGCTGAATCTTGCTAGAGGTGGTTGTCTACGGCACTGTCCGGGGTGTTATTATCCCCTGTGCTGGAATCACCGTTTTTGTTTTGGCGGGATTTAGAGCGGCACTGCTGACGCCGACGCTTAGGCTGCTTCTTGGAGGGGTCATCCTCGGCTGTTCCATCGCCATTGCCTTCTTTTGGGGTGTCCACCATGTATATATCATACGACGAGGTGGCTTTCCAGTGCCCTATAGGTGCTGGATCTTGATCGTCTCCTGCATCGGCGTCCATACTGTCGATGTCTTCGGAGTCGAAGTCGAGCATGTCGGTTAAATCATCGACAGTGGCTATGAAGTGGGTGGTGGGTGGGCTTTTGAATTTCTTCATCATCCGCATCCCAACCTTGCCGACTATAGTCCGGGCAGGGCTCTCCTAACAAAGAGAGAGACTTTAGTGAATTCAGAATATCGCCGAAGGGCGAGTGCTGAAAGATGTCTGCAGCGGTGAACTCCATGATCGGCGCCCAATCGGGTTCGATCGGTCGGGGCGCAGAGGGCTCGGAGTCCGGAGAGGAGTCCTGCTCCTTGGAGTCACGGGCTTCGCAGAGAATAGGGCTGGTGTTCGGCTCGACCACCGTAGAGATTGTAGCCCCCGAGGCAGTGTCTAACCACCCATCCTCGATTGGTGTGATCGGCTCCGAGCTAGGGGTCGGAGCGGACACAGGTGCGGCCTCCAGGGCACTATTCGGCGGCAGAGCTAAATCATGCCCGTCGTTACAGTGCGGCGCGCTCGGCTGTGGCTCGAATCGGTCGAAGATCAAGTCTCCGCGGATGTCGGCCGTGTAGTTCAAACTTCCAAATCTGACCTGATGGCCAGGGGTGTAGCTTTCGATCTGCTCCAGATGACCAAGCGAATTGACCCGCAGTGCAAAGCCGCCGAATACGAAGATCTGTCTGGGGAGAAAAGTCTCACCCTGGATCGCATCACTGTTGATGATCGGAGAAGCCATCGGGCCTAATAGCGACGACACAGAGGAACTCTCAATGAAAGCACCAATGTCGGTGTCAAAACCGGCGGATCTCGGGTAGGGGGTCCCGAACTGTGGGTCTAGGTCGGATGGTAACAGGAGGCAGGGGACACGATGATTTACCCAGGTTCGGGCCCTCTTGATGGAGGTAAAACCCTACGTCCTGCTTGATTAATATTGATGATATGGGTAGTACAAGAGTAGATCTACCACGAGATCAGAGAGGCTAAACCCTAAAAGCTAGCCTATGGTATGATTGTTGTTCGTCCTACGAACTAAAACTCTCCGGTTTATATAGACACTGGAGAGGGCTAGGGTTACACAGGGTCGGTTACAATGGTAGGAGATCTACATATCCGTATCGCCAAGCTTGCCTTCCACGCCAAGGAAAGTCCCTTCCGGACACGGGACGAAGTCTTCAATCTTATATCTTCATAGTCCAGGAGTCCGACCGAAGGTATAGTCCGGCCATCTGGACACCCCCTAATCCAGGACTCCCTCAGTTATATTGTTGAATTCATTCATGATGCTACTGAAAATTATTATGAGGGAGGAATATATGCTTGTAGGAATTGCAACAATATCAAGTTTCCTCTCTATGTGCTTAAAATCTTGAAGCTATGCTTGTTTTGCTTTCCTATGCTAGTTGATTCTTGTTCCCATAAATTGTTTGCTCACAAAATCCCCATGCATAGGAAGTGGGTTAGGCTTAAATGTGCTAATCATATTCTTCATGATTCTCTCTTTATGTTTCAATTCTTATCTTTTATGTGAGCATCATTGAAATCGTCATGCCTAGCTAAAAAGGCATTAAAGAAAAGCGCTTGTTGGGAGACAACCCAATATTTGTACCTACTGTTTTTGTGTGTCCACATGATTAAGCTACTATGGTAATCATGTTTTATAGCTTTTGTTTCAATAAAGTGCCAAGTAAGACCTTTGGGATGATCTATGGTGATAGTTGATTTGATCTTGCTGGAAAACAGAAACTTTTGCGCTCAGGAAAACAATTCTCATTTTTAACAGGTAAAGGGATTTTTATTTTTGTGCCCCTAGTTCCTTAGCTCTACTCATTCATCCCCACTCTATTAACTTTTGCTCACTTTTCCCCATTCCCTTGCCTGAAACCCTCAGAACAGGTTATAACGGACGTTGCCGCCGGGTCAATGCATTTGACCGTTAGCTGACAAGTGGGACCATGTATACGTGGGCGCATGCAAGACCGCGGTCATGGGGTAGCACGTGTCCATGGACATGCCCGAAACGCCCCATCATATAAATAGGGCAACCACCTCCATCACCCCTACCATTTCCCCCCAAATCCCCTCCCTGCTGCATCGTCTTCCTCTCCCAAACCCCACCGGCGTCGTCTCGCTCTCCTCCACTGCCTTCGTCGCACCATCTCGCTCTCCCCCACTGCATCCTCTTCCTCACCTTCATCGGCTCCATCTGTCAGATGGACGATGCTCGTGGTGACACCGACGCAGCGGCCGGAGATGTGGTGGAGCTGCAGGGTCAGGGCGCGGTGACCGCGGATGTTGGTGGCGTCCACGGCGTCGCGGGGAAACTCGCAACCGCTACGGATGTGGCAGGCTCCGCCTCATCACTGTAGAAGGTGACGACGTTGAGCGGCGCAGTCCATCCCGATGCCCCTGTTGCGCTGCCTGCCGTGGAGGAGCAGGTATTTGCACTTGCTTAGCTTGTAGAGTTAGTTGCTCCCTAGTTGCATTGGTTAGATTGTGATTCATACAGTAGTTCAGATGGTTAGAGTAGTTGGTTTGACGGATGGGCCAGGGTTTTTTGTATGGGTTGGGGGGATGGGGGTTTTTGGACTAGGGTTTATGGAATAAATTCGTTGCAAAATGCTAGCTAGATGTTGTGAAACTATGATTTTAGGTGCTGCAATGATTGGGATTTTTAGATTTGTTTTTAGATTTGGATAAATTCGTTGCAAAAATGCTAGATGTTGTGAACATATTGGGGTTTTTAATGCTATGATGCTTATTAGATTTGTTTTTAGTGCTCACAGATTTGGATTTTTAATGCTACTCAGATTCATTGCCTTAGATTGGGTCCCTATTAGATTTGTTTTGAATGCTACTCATATTGGGGTTTTGAATGTCATATGCCCAGATGTAATCCATTGATTAAGAAGTTATTTGATTCATTGGTATATAAATTTTTCCACAATATGTAGTTATATTATCTCTGTTCTTCAATGTGTATGCATGACCAATGATCAATGTGTTATTTAAATGTCATATTGGGGTTTTGATCAATGTGTGTACAAATCTAATACATTGATATACTAGTGATGGATGTGGTTTTTGAATGCATAGAGCTAAGGGGCACAAAAATAAAAAACCCCACTTCTAAAACATTTCTGATATTGGGAGTATATTAGCCCTATGATCAATGTGTCATGTTTGTATATGTAAATTTTCAATTGGCTACTAGTGATGGATGTGATTGTATATTCAGGAAGATGATGGTTGGGCGGGGGAGAAAGAGGAAGCTAGCCGACTACGACCCGTACGAGGGGGCGTTTAGTGACGATTCTGAATATGAGGTAAGCCTATCCCTTGTTCATTTAGTTCCTTTGACATGGTGTATATGAATCTATAATGTATTAATGCAATTCATTCATGTGTGCAATATGATTCTAGAGATGATGTGTACAAGGGCAACATCGTGTCCTTCACAGCCAAGGAGGTGGAGAAGATCAAGGCCAAGGAAGTTTCTTGCTTCTACAACCGCAAGTTCAAGAAGTGGCACTGCCCCTACTGCACCACCAAGCCAAAGCCAAGGGATGGCCGCTTCGGTCACCTTCTGTCTCATGCTCAGGATGTGGCGATTCGCGAGGAGTGCTACCTCTTGAGCACTGCGTTGGTTTTCCCTTGAAGAGGAAAGGGTGATGCAGCAAAGTAGCGTAAGTATTTCCCTCAGTTTTGAGAACCAAGGTATCAATCCAGTAGGAGGCCACACGCAAGTACCTCGTACCTACACAACCAAATAAGAACCTCGCAACCAACGCGATAAAGGGGTTGTCAATCCCTTCATGGTCACTTACGAGAGTGAGATTTGATAGAGATAATAATGATAAGATAAATATTTTTGGTATTTTTATGATATAGATTGAAAGTAAAGATTGCAAAATAAAATAGATTGGAAACTTATATGATGGAGAATAGACCCGGGGGCCATAGGTTTCACTAGTGGCTTCTCTCAAGATAGCATAAGTATTACCGTGGGTGAACAAATTACTGTCGAGCAATTGATAGAAAAGCGAATAATTATGAGAATATCTAGGCATGATCATGTATATAGGCATCACGTCCGTGACAAGTAGACCGACTCCTGCCTGCATCTACTACTATTGCTCCACACATTGACCGCTATCCAGCATGCATCTAGAGTACTAAGTTCATAAGAACATAGTAACGCATTAGGTAAGATGACATGATGTAGAGGGATAAACTCAAGCAATCTGATATAAACCCCATCTTTTTATCCTCGATGGCAACAATACAATACGTGTCGTTTCCCTTTCTGTCACTGGGATCGAGCATCACAAGGTTGAACCCAAAGTATGCACTTCTCCCATTGCAAGAAAGATCAATCTAGTAGGCCAGACCAAACTGATAATTCGAAGAGACTTTCAAAGATAACCAATCATACATAAAAGATTTCAGAGAAGTATCAAATATTGTTCATAGATAGACTTGATCATAAACCCACAATTCATCGGATCTCGACAAACACACCGCAAAAAGAGTTACATCGAATAGATCTCCAAGAGGATCGAGGAGAACTTGTATTGAGATCCAAAGAGAGAGAAGAAGCCATCTAGATAATTACTATGGACCCGAAGGTCTGAGGTAAACTACTCACACATCATTGGAGGGGCCATGGAGTCGATGTAGAGGCCCTCTGTGATCGATGCCCCCTCCGACGAGCTCCGGAAAAGGCCCCAAGATGGGATCTCTTGGGTACAGAAGGTTGCGGCGGTGGAAATAGGGTTTCGTGGTGCTCTTGGATGTTTTCAGGGTATATGAGTATATATAGGAGGAAGAAGTAGGTCGGTGGAGCCACAAGGGGCCCACGAGGGGGGAGGGCGCGCCCCCTGCCTCGTGGCCTCCTCGGTTGTTTCTTGATGTCCACTCCAAGTCCTCTGGATCACATTTGTTCCAAAAAATCATGCTCCTAAAGGTTTCATTCCGTTTGGGTTCCGTTTGATATTCCTTTTCTGCGAAACACTGAAATAGGCAAAAAAACAACAATTTGCACTGGGCCTTGGGTTAATAGGTTAGTCCCAAAAATAATATAAAAGTGTATAATAAAGCCCATTAAACATCCAAAACAGAATATATAATAGCATGGAACAATAAAAAATTATAGATACGTTGAAGACGTATCAAGCATCCGCAAGCTTAATTCCTGCTCGTCCTCGAGTAGGTAAATGATAAAAACATAATTTTGATGTGGAATGCTTTCTAGCATATTCTTCAATGTAATTTTCTTTATTGTGGCATGAATGTTTAGATCCGAAAGATTTAACATAAAAGTTTAATGTTGACATAAAAATAATAATACTTCAAGCATGCTAACCAAGCAATTATGTCTTATCAAAATAACATAGCCAAAGTAAGCTTATCCCTACAAAATCATATAGTTTGGCCATGCTTCATTTTCATCACACAAAATGCTCTCATCATGCTCAACCCCGATGACAAGCCAAGAAATTGTTTCACACTTAGCCTTTTCAAACTCTTTCAACTTTTACGCAATATATGAGCGCGAGCCATGGACATAGCACTATGGGTGGAATATAATATAATGATTGAGGTTGTGTGAGAAGACAAAAAGGAGAAAGTCTCACATTGACGCAGCTAATCAATGGGCTATGGAGTGTTGGGGAACGTAGTGATTTCAAAAAAAATTCCTACGCACACGCAAGATCATGGTGATGCATAGCAACAAGAGGGGAGAGTGTTGTCTACGTACCCTCGTAGACCAGAAGCATAAGCGTTAGCACAACACGGTTGATGTAGTCGTACGTCTTCACGGCCCGACCGATCAAGCACCGAAACTACGACACCTCCGAGTTCTAGCACATGTTCAGCTCGATGATGATCCCCGGACTCCGATCCAGCAAAGTGTCGGGGAAGAGTTCCGTCAGCACAACGGCGTGGTGACGATCTTGATGTTCTACCGTCGTAGGGCTTCGCCTAAGTACCGCTACAATATTATCGAGGATTATGGTGGAGGGGGGCACCGCACACGGCTAAGAGATCAATGATCAATTGTTGTGTCTATGGGGTGCCCCCTGCCCCTGTATATAAAGGAGTGGAGGAGGGGGCCGGCCAAGGAGGGTGGCGCGCCCTAGGGGGGAGTCCAACTCCCACAGGGAGTAGGACTCCCCTTTTTCCTATTAGGAGTAGGAGAGGGAAGGAAGAGCAAGGAGGGAGGAAGGAAAGGGGGGGCCGGCCCCCATCCCAATTCGGATTGGGCTTGGGGGGGGCGCCCCCTCCCTTGCTCCTTTCCCCTCCTTCCCACTAAGGCCCAATAAGGCCCATATACCTCCCAGGGGGTTCTGATAACCTCCCGGTGATCCGGTATTGTCCCAATCTCACCCGAAACCTTTCCGGTGTCCAAATATAGTCGTCCAATATATCGATCTTTATGTCTCGACCATTTCGAGACTCCTCATCATGTCCCCGATCTCATCCGGGACTCCGAACTCCTTTGGTACATCAAAACATATAAACTCATAATATAACTGTCATTGTAGCGTTAAGCGTGCGGACCCTACGGGTTTGATAACTATGTAGACATGACCGAGACACGTATCCGGTCAATAACCAATAGCGGAACCTGGATGCTCATATTGGCTCCTACATATTCTACGAAGATCTTTATCGGTCAGACCGCATAACAACATACGTTGTTCCCTTTGTCATCGGTATGTTACTTGCCCGAGATTCGATCGTTGGCATCTCAATACCTAGTTCAATCTCGTTACTGGCAAGTATCTTTACTCATTCCGTAATACATCATCTCGCAACTAACTCATTAGTTGCAATGCTTGCAAGGCTTATAGTGATGTGCATTACCGAGTGGGCCCAGAGATACCTCTCCGATAATCGGAGTGACAAATCCTAATCTTGAAATACGCCAACCCAACAAGTACCTTCGGAGACACCTGTAGAGCATCTTTATAATCACCCAGTTATGTTGTGACGTTTGGTGGCACACAAAGTGTTCCTCCGGTAAACGGGAGTTGCATAATCTCATAGTCATAGGAACATGTATAAGTCATGAAGAAAGCAATAGCAACAAACTAAACGATCAAGTGCTATGCTAATGGAATGGGTCAAGTCAATCACATCATTCTCCTAATGATGTGATCCCATTAATCAAATGACAACTTATGTCTATGGCTAGGAAACTTAACCATCTTTGATTCAACGAGCTAGTCAAGTAGAGGCATACTAGTGACATACTGTTTGTCTATGTATTCACGCATGTATTATGTTTCCAGTTAATACAATTCTAGCATGAATAATAAATATTTATCATGATATAAGGAAATAAATAATAACTTTATTATTGCCTCTAGGGCATATTTCCTTCAGTCTCCCACTTGCACTAGAGTCAATAATCTAGTTCACATTGCCATGTGATTTAACATCAATAGTTCACATCACCATGTGATTAACACCCATAGTTCACATCGACATGTGACCAACACCCAAAGGGTTTACTAGAGTCAATAATCTGGTTCACATCGCTATGTGATTAACACCCAAAGAGTACTATGGTGTGATCATGTTTTTCTTGTGAGATAATTTTAGTCAACGGGTCTGTCACATTCAGATCCATAAGTATTTTGCAAATTTCTATGTCTATAATGCTCTGCACGAAGCTACTCTAGCTAATTGCTCCCACTTTCAATATGTATCCAGATTGAGACTTAGAGTCATCTGGATCAGTGTCAAAATTTGCATCGACATAAACCTTTATGACAAACCTTTTTGTTACCTCCATAATCGAGAAAAATATCCTTATTCCACTAAGGATAATTTTGACCGCTGTCCAGTGATCTACTCCTAGATCACTATTGTACTCCCTTGCCAAACTCAGGGCAGGGTATACAATAGGTCTGGTACACAGCATGGCATACTTTATAGAACCTATGGATGAGGCATAGGGAATGACTTTCATTCTCTATCTATCTTCTGTCGTGGTCGGGTTTTGAGTCTTACTCAACTTCACACCTTGTAACACAGGCAAGAAATCCTTCTTTAACTGTTCCATTTTGAACTACTTCAAAATCTTGTCAAGGTATGTACTCATTGAAAAAACTTATCAAGCGTATTGATCTATCTCTATAGATCTGATGCTCAATATGTAAGCAGCTTCACCAAGGTCTTTCTTTGAAAAACTCCTTTCAAACATTCCTTTATGCTTTGCAGAATAATTCTACATTATCTCCGATCAACAATATGTCATTCACATATACTTATCAGAAATGTTGTAGTGCTCCCACTCACTTTCTTGTAAATACAGGCTTCACCACAAGTCTGTATAAAACTATATGCTTTGATCAACTTATCAAAGCGTATATTCCAACTCCGAGATGCTTGCACCAGTCCATAGATGGGTCGCTGGAGCTTGCATATTTTGTTAGTACCTTTAGGATTGACAAAACCTTCTGGTTGCATCATATACAACTCTTCTTTAATAAATCCATTAAGGAATGCAGTTTTGTTTATCCATTTGCCAGATTTCATAAAATGCGGCAATTGCTAACATGATTCGGATAGACTTAAGCATAGATACGAGTGAGAAACTCTCATCGTAGTCAACACCTTGAACTTGTCGAAAACCTTTTTGCGACAATTCTAGCTTTGTAGATAGTAACACTACTATCAGCGTCCGTCTTCCTCTTGAAGATCCATTTAATCTCAATGGCTTGCCGATCATTGGGCAAGTCAATCAAAGTCCATACTTTGTTCTCATACATGGATCTCATCTCAGATTTCATGGCCTCAAGCCATTTTGCAGAATCTGGGCTCATCATCGCTTCCTCATAGTTCATAGGCTCATCATGGTCAAGTAACATGACCTCCAGAACAGGATTACCGTACCACTCTGGTGCGGATCTCACTCTGGTTTACCTATGAGGTTCTGTAGTAACTTGATCTGAAGTTACATGATCATCATCATTAGCTTCCTCCCTAATCTGTGTAGTAGTCACAGGAACAGATTTCTGTGATGAACTACTTTCCAATAAGGGAGCAGGTACAGTTACCTCATCAAGTTCTACTTTCCTCCCACTCACTTCTTTCGAGACAAACTCCTTTTCTAGAAAGGATCCATTCAAAGCAACGAATATATTGCCTTCGGATCTGTGATAGAAGGTGTACCCAACATTTTCTTTTGGGTATCCTATGAAGACGCACTTCTCCGATTTGGGTTAGAGCTTATAAGGTTGAAACTCTTTTCACATAAGCATTGCAACCTCAAACTTTAAGAAACGACAGCTTAGGTTTCTTGCCAAACCATAGTTCATACGGTGTCGTCTCAACGGATTTAGATGGTGCCCTATTTAACATGAATGCAGCTGTCTCTAATGCATAACCCCAAAACGATAGTGGTAGATCAGTAAGAGACATCATAGATCTCACCATATATAATAAAGTACGGTTATGACGTTCGGACACACCATTACACTGTGGTGTTCCAGGTGGCGTGAGTAGTGAAACTATTTCATATTGTTTTTAACTGAAGGCCAAACTCGTAACTCAAATATTTTACTTCTGCGATCATATCGTAGAAACTTCTATTTTGTTACGATGATTCTCCACTTCACTCTGAAATTCTTTGAACTTTTCAAATGTTTCAGACTTGTGTTTCATCAAGTAGATATACTCATATCTGCTCAAATCATCTATGAAGATCAGAAAATAATGATACCTGCCGCGAGCTTCAATATTCATCGGACCACATACATTAGTATGCATGATTTCTAACAAATCTATTGCTTGCTGCATTGTTCCGGAGAACGGAGTCTTAGTCATCTTGCCCATGAGGCATGGTTCGCAAGCATCAACTGATCCATAATCAAGTGATTCCAAAAGTCCATCAGCATGGAGTTTCTTCATGCGCTTTATACCAATATGACCTAAACGACAGTGCCACAAATAAGTTGCACTATCATTATTAACTTCGCATCTTTTGGTTTCAATATTATGAATATGTGTATCACTACGATCGAGATACAACAAACCATTTTCATCGGGTGTGTAACCATATAAGGTTTTATTCATGTAAAAAGAACAACAATTTATTCTCTTACTTAAATGAATAACCGTACTGCAATAAACATGGTCAAATCATATTCATGCTCAACGCAAACACCAAATAACACTTATTTAGGTTCAACACTAATCCCAAAAGTATAGGGAGTGTGCGATGATGATCATATCAATCTTGGAACTATTTCCAACACACATCGTCACTTCACCCTTAACTAGTTTATGTTCATTCTGCAACTCCCGTTTCGAGTTACTACTCTTAGCAACTAAACCAGTATCAAATACCGAGGGGTTGTTACGAACACTAGTAAAATACACATCAATAATCTGTATATCAAATATACCTTTGTTCACTTTGCCATCCTTCTTATCCGCCAAATACTTGGGTCAGTTCCGCTTCCAGTGACCAGTCCCTTTGCAGTAGAAGCACTTAGTCTCAGGCTTAGGACCAGACTTGGGCTTCTTCACTTGAGCAGCAACTTGCTTGCCGTTCTTCTTGAAGTTCCCATTCTTCCCTTTGCCCTTTTCTTGAAACTAGTGGTCTTGTCTACCATCAACACTTGATATTTTTCTTGATTTCTAACTTTGTTGATTTCAGCATTACGAAGAGCTTGGGAATCGTTTCCGTTATCCCTTGCATATCATAGTACATCACGAAGTTCTACTAACTTGGTGATGGTGACTAGAGAATTCTGTCAACCACTATCTTGTCTGGAAGATTAATTCCCACATGATTCAAGCGATTGTAGTACCCAGATAATCTGAGCACATGCTCACTGCTTGAGATATTCTCCTCCATCTTTTAGCTATAGAACTTGTTGGAGACTTCATATCTCTCAATTCGGGTATTTGCTTGAAATATTAACTTCAACTCCTGGAACATCTCATATGGTCCATGACGTTCAAAACGTCTTTGAAGTCCCGATTCTAAGCCGTTTAAGCATGGTGCACTAAACTATCAAGTAGTCATCATATTGAGCTAGCCAAACATTCATAACGTCTACATCTGCTCCTGCAATAGGTCTGTCACCTAGAGGTGCATTAAGGACATAATTTTTCTGTGCAGCAATGAGGATAATCCTTAGATCACAGATCCAATCCGCATCATTGCTACTAACATCTTTCAACTTAATTTTTCTCTAGGAACACAATAAACTGGGAGCAACATCGCGAGCTATTGATCTACAACATAGATATGCTAATACTACCAGGACTAAGTTCATGATACATTAAAGTTCAATTAATCATATTACTTAAGAACTCCCACTTAGACAGACATCCCTCTAATCTTCTAAGTGATCACGTGATCCATATCAACTAAACCATGTCTGATCATCACGTGAGATGGAGTAGTTTCAACGGTGAACATCACTATGTTGATCATATCTACTATATGATTCACGCTCGACCTTTCGGTCTCCGTGTTCTGAGGCCATATATGTTATATGCTAGGCTCGTCAAGTTTAACCTGAGTATTCCGCGTGTGCAACTGTTTTGCACCCGTTGTATTTGAACGTAGAGCCTATCACACCCGATCATCACGTGGTGTCTCAGCACGAAGAACTTTCGCAACGTTGCATACTCAGGGAGAACACTTGTACCTTGATAATTAGTGAGAGATCATCTTATAAAGCTACCGTCGAACTAAGCAAAATAAGATGTATAAAAGATAAACATCATATGCAATCAAAAAATGTGACATGATATGGCCATCATCATCTTGTGCCTTTGATCTCCATCTCCAAAGTATCGTCATGATCTCCATCGTCACCAGCATGACACCATGATCTCCATCATCTTGATCTATATCAATGTGTCGTCACATGGTTGTCTCGCCAACAATTGCTCTTGCAACTATTGCTATCGCATAGCGATAAAGTAAAGCAATTATTTGGTGCTTGCATCTTATGCAATAGAGAGATAACCATAAGGCTTTTGCCTGTTGCCGATAACTTCAACAAAACATGATCATCTCATACAACAACTTATATCTCATCACGTCTTGACCATATCACATCACAACATGCCCTGCAAAAAGAAGTTATACGTCCTCTACTTTGTTGTTGCAAGTTTTACGTGGCTGCTACGGGCTGAGCAAGAACCGTTCTTACCTACACATCAAAACCACAACGATAGTTTCTCAAGTTGGTGCTGTTTTAATCTTCGCAAGGACCGGGCGTAGCCACACTCGTTCAACTAAAGTCGGAGAAACTGACACCCGCGAGCCACCTGTGTGCAAAGCACGTCGGTAGAACCAGTCTCGCGTAAGCGTACGCGTAATGTCGGTCCAGGCCGCTTCATCCAACAATACCGCTGAACCAAAGTGTGACATGCTGGTAAGCAGTATGACTTATATCGCCCACAACTCACTTGTGTTCTACTCGTGCATATTACATCAACGCATAAAACCTAGGCTCGGATGCCACTGTTGGGGAACGTAGTAATTTCAAAAAAATCCTACGCACACGCAAGAACATGGTGATGCATAGCAACGAGAGGAGAGAGTGTTGTCTATGTACCCTCGTAGACCGGAAGCGGAAGCGTTAGCACAACGCGGTTGATGTAGTCGTACGTCTTCACGGCCCGACCGATCAAGCACCAAAACTACGACACCTTCGAGTTGTAGCACACGTTCAGCTCGATGACGATCCCCGGACTCCGATCCAGCAAAGTGTCGGGGAAGAGTTCCGTCAGCACGACGGCGTGGTGATGATCTTGATGTTCTACCGTCGCAGGGCTTCGCCTAAGTACCACTACTATCGAGGATTATGGTGGAGGGGGGCACCGCACACGGCTAAAAGATCAATGATCAATTGTTGTGTCTATGGGGTGCCCCCTGCCCCCGTATATAAAGGAGTGGACGAGGGGGCCGGCCAAGGAGGGTGGCGCGCCCTAGGGGGGAGTCCAACTCCCACAGGGAGTAGGACTCCCCTTTTTCCTTTTAGGAGTAGGAGAGGGAAGGAAGAGGGAGGAGGGAGGAAAGAAAGGGGGGCCGGCCCCCCTCCCAATTCGGATTGGGCTTGGGGGGTGCCCCCTCCCTTGCTCCTTTCCCCTCCTTTCCACTAAGGCCCATATACCTCCCGGGGGGTTCCGATAACCTCCCGGTGATCCGGTATTGTCTCAATCTCACCCGGAACCTTTCCGGTGTCCAAATATAGTCGTCCAATATATCGATCTTTATGTCTCGACCATTTCAAGATTCCTCGTCATGTCCCCGATCTCATCCGGGACTCTGAACTCCTTCGGTACATCAAAACATATAAACTCATAATATAACTGTCATCGTAGCGTTAAGCGTGCGGACCCTACGGGTTCGAGAACTATGTATACATGACCGAGACACATATCCGGTCAATAACCAATAGCGGAACCTGGATGCTCATATTGGCTCCTACATATTCTATGAAGATCTTTATCGGTCAGACCGCATAACAACATACGTTGTTCCCTTTGTCATCGGTATGTTACTTGCCCGAGATTCGATCGTTGGCATCTCAATACCTAGTTCAATCTCGTTACCGGCAAGTCTCTTTACTCATTCCGTAATACATCATCTCGCAACTAACTCATTAGTTGTAATGCTTGCAAGGCTTATAGTGAGGTGCATTACCGAGTGGGCCCAGAGATACCTCTCCGACAATCGGAGTGACAAATCCTAATCTCGAAATACGCCAACCCAACAAGTACCTTCGGAGACACCTGTAGAGCAACCTTATAATCACCCAGTTATGTTGTGATGTTTGGTGGCACACAAAGTGTTCCTCCGGTAAACGGGAGTTGCATAATCTCATAGTCATAGGAACATGTATAAGTCATGAAGAAAGAAATAGCAACAAACTAAACGATCAAGTGCTATGCTAATGGAATGGGTCAAGTCAATCACATCATTCTCCTAATGATGTGACCCCGTTAATCAAATGACAACTTATGTCTATGGCTAGGAAACTTAACCATCTTTGATTCAACGAGCTAGTCAAGTAGAGGCATACTAGTGACATACTGTTTGTCTATGTATTCACACATGTATTATGTTTCTGGTTAATACAATTCTAGCATGAATAATAAATATTTATCATGATATAAGGAAATAAATAATAACTTTATTATTGCCTCTAGGGCATATTTCCTTCATGGAGATGCCCACCGATTGATGTCAATGCAAGGAGTAGGGATTGCCATGCAATGGATGCACTAGAGCTATAAATATATGAAAGCTCATCAAAGAAACAAAGTGGGTGTGCATCCAACTTGCTTGCTCATGAAGACCTAGGGCATTTGAGGAAACCCATAATTGGAATATACAAGCCTAGTTCTATAATGAAAGATTCCCACTAGTATATGAAAGTGACAAAATAAGGGACTCTCTATCATGAAGATCATGGTGCTACTTTGAAGCATAGTGTGGAAAAAGGATAGTAACATTGTCCCTTCTCTCTTTTTCTCTCATTTTTTTATTCGTCTAGAGTTTCATCCTGACTTGTGGGGGAATCATAGTCTCCATCATCCTTTCCTCACATGGGACAATGCTCTAATGATGATCATCACACTTCTATTTACTTACAACTCAAGAATTACAACTTGATACTTAGAACAAAATATGACCCTATGTGAATGCCTCCGGCGATGTACCGGGATATGCGATGAATCAAGAGTGACATGTATGAAAAATTAAGCATGGTGGCTTTGCCACAAATACGATGTTAACTACATGATCATGCAAGGCAATATGACAATGATGATACGTGTCATAATAAACAGAACGGTGGAAAGTTGCATGGCAATATATCTCGGAATGGCTATGGAAATGCCATAATAGGTAGGTAGGGTGGCTGTTTTGAGGAAGATATAAGGAGGCTTATGTGTGATAGAGCGTATCATATTACGGGGTTTGGATGCACCGGCAAAGTTTGCACCAACTCTCAAGGTGAGAAAGGGCAATGCACGGTACCGAAGAGGCTAGCAATGATGGAAGGTTGAGAGTGTGTATAATCCATGGACTCAACATTAGTCATATAGAACTCACATACTTATTGAAAAAATCTACAAGTCATCAAAACCAAGCACTACGCGCATGCTCCTAGGGGGATAGATTGGTAGGAAAAGACCATCGCTCGTCCCCGACCGCCACTCATAAGGAAAGCAATCAAAGAACACCTCATGCTTCAAATTTGTCACACAATGTTTACCATACGTGCATGCTACAGGACTTGCAACCTTCAACACAAGTATTTCTCAATTTCACAATTACTCAACTAGCACACCTCTAATATTACCACCTTTATATCTCAAAACAACTATCAAGTATCAAACTTCTCTTAGTATTTAATGCACTTTCAAGTTTTTATCTTGGATGCCTATCATATTAGGACTAATTTTATAACCAAAGCAAATTACCATACTGTTCTAAAGGACTCTCAAAATAATATAAGTGAAGCATGAGAGATCAATAATTTCTATAAAATAAAACCACCACCGTGCTCTAAAAGATATAAGTGAAGCACTAGAGCAAAATTATCTAACTCAAAAGATATAAGTGAAGCACATAGAGTATTCTAATGAATTCCGATTCATGTGTGTCTCTCTCAAAAGGTGTGTACATCAAGGATTATTGTGGTAAACTAAAAAACAAAGACTCAAATCATACAAGATGCTCCAAGCAAAACACATATCATGTGGTGAATAAAAATATAGCTCCAAGTAAAGTTACCGATGGACGAAGACGAAAGAGGGGATGCCTTCTGGGGCATCCCCAAGCTTAGGCTTTTGGTTCTCCTTGGATTTTACCTTGGGGTGCCCTGGTCATCCCCAAGCTTAGGCTCTTTCCACTCCTTGTTCCATAATCCATCAAATTTTTACCCAAAACTTGAAAACTTCACAACACAAAACTTAACAGAAAATCTCATGAGCTCCGTTAGCGAAAGAAAACAAAACACCACTTCAAGGTACTGTAATGAACTCATTCTTTATTTATATTGGTGTTAAACCTACTGTATTGCAACTTTTCTGTGGTTCATAAACTCCATTACTAGCCATAGATTCATCAAAATAAGCAAACAACACACGAAAAACAAAATCTGTCAAAAACAGAATAGTCTGTAGTAATCTATAGGTTTCGAATACTTCTGAAACCCCAAAAATTCTAAAATAAATTTCTGTACGTGAGGAATTTATCTATTAATCAGCTGAAAAAAATAATTAACTAAATATCACTCTCCAGTAAAAAAGTGTAGCAAATCTTGTGAGCGCTAAAGTTTCTGTTTTTTACAGCAAGATCGCAAAGACTTTCCCCAACTCTTCCCAAAGGTTCTACTTGGCAGAAACGCTAATTAAAAGCACAAAACCACATCTAAACAGAGGCTAGATGAATTATTTATTACTAAACAGAATCAAAAAGCACAAAACAAAAATAAAATTGGGTTGCCTCCCAACAAGCGCTATCGTTTAACGCCCCTAGCTAGGCATAAAAGCAAGGATAGATCTAGGTATTACCATCTTTGGTATGCAATCCATATGTAGCTCTCATAATAGATTAATAAGGTAATTTAACTTTATTTCCAGGAAATTTTTCCGTGCCTTTGCTTAACGTAAATTGGAATCTAATATTCCCTTCTTTCATATCAATAATTGCACCAATCGTTCTAAGGAAAGGTCTGCCAAGAATAATAGGACATGAAGGATTGCAATCTATATCAAGGACAATGAAATCTACGGGCACATAATTCCTATTTTCAACAATAATAACATCATTAATTCTTCCCATAGGGTTCTTAATGGTTGAATCCGCAAGATGCAAGTTTAAAGAACAATCATCAAATTCACGGAAACCTAGCAAATCACACAATGTTTTAGGAATCGTGGAAACACTAGCACCCAAATCACACAAAGCATAGCATTCATGATATTTAATTTTAATTTTAATAGTAGGTTCCCACTCATCATAAAGTTTCTAGGGATATAAACTTCCAATTCAAGTTTTTCTTCATAAGATTTCAATAAAGCATCAACGATATGTTTAGTAAAAGCCTTATTTTGACTATAAGCATGCGAAGAATTTAGCACGGATTGCAACAAGAAAATACAATATATTAAAGAGCAATTATCATAATTAAATTCCTTGAAATCCAAAATAGTGGGTTCATTGCTATCTAAAGTTTTGACCTCTTCAATCCCACTTTTACCAAATTTTGCATCAAGATCTAAAAACTCTGAATCATTGGGACGCCTTCTAACTAAAGTTGACTCATATCCTATCCCATCATTATCAAGATTCATATTGCAAAACAAAGATTTAATAGGAGATACATCAATAACGTTTAGATCTTCATCCTTATTATCATTGAAATTAGAAGAACACGCTTTCACAAAGCAATCTTTTTTAGAACGCATCCTACCGGTTCTTTCTTTGCACTCATCAATGGAAATTCTCATAGCTTTGAGAGACTCATTGGTATCATGCTTAGGTGGAATAGATCTAAGTTTCAAAGAATCAACAAGAGAAATTCTATCCATGTTCCTAGCCAATTCATCAATCTTAGACAATTTTTTTCAATCAAAGCATTGAAATTCTTTTGAGAAATCATAAATTCCTTAACACTAGTCTCAAATTCAGAGGGCATCTTATTAAAATTTCCATAAGAGTTATTATAGGAATTACCATAATTATTAGAGGAATTACTAGGATACGGCCTAGGATTAAAATTTCCTATATAAGCGTTGTTACCAAAATTGTTCCTACCAACAAAATTCACATCCATAGATTCATTATTATTCTCATTCAAAGTAGATAAAGGCGTATCATTAGGATCAGAAGAAACACTCTTATTAGCAAACAGTTTCATAAGTTCATCCATCTTTCCACTCAAAACAGTAATCTCTTCAATTGCATGCACCTTTTTACTAGTTAACCATAATATTATCTAGGAGTTTTGTAGCTTCTCCTAAAGTGATTTCCATAAAAGTGCCTCCCGCGGCCGAATCTAAAAGACTTCTAGAAGCAAAATTCAATCCGGCATAAATTTTTTGTATAATCATCCATAAATTCAAACCATGTGTAGGGCAATTACGTATCATTAATTTCATCCTCTCCCAAGCTTGTGCAACATGTTCATGATCAAGTTGCTTAAAATTCATGATATAGTTTCTAAGAGAGATGATCTTAGCAGGAGGAAAATATTTAGATATAAAAGCATCTTTGCACTTATTCCATGAATCAATACTATTTTTAGGAAAAGATGAATGTCACGACCGGGGTTTTCCGGGTAATAATTTCCAGAAAAGACCGTCGTGCTCATCAGCCCCAGGATTACTGTTAGCTGATGAGGCTCCAACTTGATACAGAAATTCCAAGTAGAAAACAAATTATGTAGTACAAGACCATTCTGGCCTGTGAGTACAACAAAAGGTTTCTAGTGGTTGATGGCGGAAGCGGGTTGTGAAACATCAGTGTCTATGGGACTCCATTTCCCACAGGAACAGCTGACCAGGTTAATTCCTATCTTCGCGAGGCTGCTATCTCCAGTGAGTGGGTTCTGGGGCTGGCTTCGCGTCGCTCTTCTCCGTGCAAGATAATCTGGCCAAGACAATAGCCAGGGACAAGCCAGTGAGTACTTTGAATGTACTCGCAAACATTATGAACACAAGTATAATATAACAATGATGTGCTGAAAATATTTTATGCTCATGACGTCAGTCACAATAGATAAATGAAACTCTGATGCGTGCAAGCAAGCTATTTATAAAATTGCAATAACATGGTAGTATAAAAACTTATGAAACAAATAATCAAGTAATGCCACAGTCGGGCGTCTGAGCGACGCCACATAAAGGGCTTTAAAAGAAATCCCACAGTCGGGCGTCTGAGCGACGCCACATAAAGGGCTTTAAAAGAAATGCCACAGTCGGGCGTCTGAGCGACGCCACATAAAGGGCTTTAAAAGAAGTGCCACAGTCGGGCGTCTGAGCGACGCCACATAAAGGGCTTTAAAAGAAGTGCCACAGTCGGGCGTCTGAGCGACGCCACATAAAGGGCTTTAAAAGGAATGCCACAGTCGGGCGTCTGAGCGACACCACATAAAGGGCTTTAAAAGAAACAATCATAATGAATATCCCGGAGGTAGAACCATCCCAGAGATATTCGGTAATAACAATAATATCACGGGTTAGTCAACAATAATAATAATCATCATAGATATCACAAGTCACGGGTAGTAATTCCATTTTCTGGTTAACAGTTTCACCTCCGAAGACCGACACTAAGACCGATACTTGACCCATCCTAGACTGTAATCCTTAACCATGGACACGGCTATTCGAATAGGTTTATTCTCTGCAGAGGGTGTACTCTTTACCCACGAGTAACGGATTTCTTTAGTCCATCGGGACTAATTCCATCTACGGTCTTTTTGTTGAAAACACACCTAACTTGCACACACCAGCTTATCACACACGTGTCTGGAATCACCCATGACACCTGTTAAGCAAACTCTAAGTGGGGAGGCTACAACCTCGCGTAGCATGGGATCAAATTTATATCGCGCGTTCTAAGGGGTGGCCTCCCCTCTCGGTCCCAACCGGAAGCACCCATGCTCCCGGACCAGGTGGCCTGCCTACCAGTTACAACCAGTATCTTCCACCATGGCCTCTCTGTACGGTGTGTGCTAGAAAGAGGTTGACAACTTACTGAACCGTACTCTACTTGCTGTAGAGACGAGTGGTAGCACGAAACAAGTATGGGGGTTACTGGAACAAGACTCGATCTACGGTCGACTCAGGAGGTTAAAGTATTCCCTGCATGATTAGTATAGCAAATATAATCCATCCAACAGGGTCACTGCTCATATCACCTTGCCATGCCATACCAGACATAACCGTCCTGACGGAGACCGGCGACAAACTCATACCTACCCAAGGCAGAGGTTTTCCCGGTTTTCTGCCGGTATGCATTCAAGGCATATGAGGGTGATTATCATCACAAGTGTGTTCGTTTCCAACAGCCTGGAAATCAATAACATGCACCCAGGCATATGATCATATCACATGAAATAACTAGTCCTTCGAAATGCGGTGGTGTTATAAATGCATCAATGATCACACCAAAAATATTATGCCGGGATTCAGAATGCTTGCCTTCAATGTTGTGGAGGGGTGAGGTGCTCTCCAAAACTTTTGAAAGCTTCTTCTCTCTCCCAAAAATCCTATTTGAAAATATATTTGAATTAACACACATTTCAAAAACAGAACCAAAAAGTTGTTTGAAAATTTTTCAAATAAATCTTAAAATAAACTAGACCAAATTTGAGGAAGGTAGGAAAAAGAATCAACTCATTTGGAGTTATATTTAAAAAGTTATAGCCAGTCAAATATTTGGTCAAAATCTGTTTTTAAAATAAAATAGAAAAAGAAAACGTTTCGGCAGAATACGTCTTCGAAAACGGGAGACGTACTTAGGGTCTTTACGCTTCCACTTAAACGCGTGGAGGCGGAGCTGGGTCACCGACAGTGGGCCCGCCTGGCCCACTGGTCAGGTTTGACCAGTCGCCGTGCGTCGTCTCCCTCCTCTGCCCGAGCAGAGCGGGGCTCCGGCGATCGTCGCCGGCGTTTGGCTGCTCCTCGCGGGCCCCCGAGGGTGGGAATGGATCCGCACGGCTGGGGCGGTTCTCCCGGTGGTCGTAGGGTTGCTGGGGAAGGAGTAAATCACCGGCGGCGAGCTCCGCGGCGGAGGGAAGCTTCGGTGGCAAAGTGATTTGTTGGCGGCGACGGCTCCCGATCAAAATTAAGTAGGGGGTTGGGTTCACAGGGGAATGAGGAAGTTCTTGGTGGAGAGAACGGAGAGGGGGAGGTACTGGAGGTGCCGGATTGGCCTGGGGCGGTGGCGGCGGCAGGAGTTGCCGGAGATGATGAAGAAGACCTCCCCGGGTCGAATGCGAGGCAGGGGAGCGCCATGGGGGTAGCATGAGGTCGCGTGCGTGCTCAGAGGGGCTCGGGGTGTCCATTTATAGCACGCCGAGGTCGGTTCCGCGGCGGTGGGGATAAGCTCTCCGGCGAACCGCCTCTCTGTAGCTAGGGCGACGTGGCGGCGACGAACGCTAGCGGACACCCGTGTGGATGAGCTCGGGCTGTGCCGGGGCCAGGTGGCGAGCCGGGGTGGCTTGGGCGGTGCTGAACGGAGCAGGGGCTGTCGGGCGGCGGCGGCGGCTAGCTCTTGGCCTGCCGGGCGCGGCGGGGGCTGCTTGGCGCGTTGCTGCGAGGAGGGGAGCGCGTGGCGTGGTGCTGCAGAGCGGGCCAAAGCCGTGGGGGCCAGCGTGTCGGCTCGGGCGTGCGGCTGCAATACGCGCGCTCTGGGCGCGTCCAGTGCACGCACTGGGTGTGCTCGACAAAATGCCAGAGCATGCTACAGAGCTTGGTGAGACTGGCAATTAACAGACCTAGGGTTAGGAGGAACGGGGAGTCTAGTGGACATGCTGGTTTGATCAGAGGTGCAAGGTTCACAGTGCAATGCCAAAACTCATGTCAAAACTGGTCATGCTCTCCAGGTGTTTGACAAAATGCCAAGGGCACTTAGGCATTTCTTGGAGTGGCTAAAATCTCCAGATCAGTGTCTCTGTGGATGAAAGAGAGAGTGGTGATGTTAGTTGGACAAAAGAAGAAACTTGTTAGTGCAAGTTTTACAAAACTTCAATTCTGGACAGGAAATAAATGACATTATTCCATGAACCAAAAATGATCCAAAAGGTGCATGCTCTTGGACTTAAGGGTTTAACATGGGGGACTACAAGTAGGAGAAATAATCAAGGGTATAGGAGCAACTAAAATGGTGGTTGCTGTACAAATCCTCAAATTGGACCAGAATGGAAATGAGGTTGATCCACTCAAATTTTTCAAAGAACATAAATAGGTTTTTGCACAAAGTGAAACAATAGGCTCCTACTGACCTCCCTTAATTTTGGTAGAAGTTTTAAAGAAATATTTAAATAGGTTGTAGTGCAAAATGCACTCTGGACCAGAGAAGAAAAATTGAGTGCAGGGCTCAAAATATTTAGTGAATGAAATATATTTTTGCATAAAAGTGATTTAAAAACATCACATGACATCTCCAAATTTTTGTGGAAATTTTAAGTGAATCTATCAAATGGTTGTAGTTCAAATATGGCCATTTAACCTTGAAAAACTATTTTCAAGAAAGTAAAGATCAAGCAATTAATTAGTTAATTAGTTACACTGATAAAAGGAAAGTTTTTCTTGAGAGGTTAAACAAGTCCAATAACATATTTGAAAAGTTTTCTCTTTGGGAAAAACTCATCATAACAGGGAAGGAAATGAAAAAAATTAAAATGGAGCTCAGAAATCCAAAGTTTTAATTCCTGGCAAAATTTTAACTTAATAAAACAAGGCCAAATTTTTGGGGTGTCACAATACTATCCCCCTTAAGAAAAATCTCGTCCTCGAGATTTGCTGAAAGCGGTGTTAAGAGAATATTTACGCAATAAAGATGTAGCTACAGTGAGAGGGCAATAAGTGGTGAAAAACCACAGTGTGAAAACTGGGGCTGCGCGGAAAAGTCTACGGTTCGGGACAAAACGGGTGATTTCTACGCTGGATATAAATTTAGGATAACTCCTAAATTTAGATATACGCTGGTCGTACCCGAGAGCACAGTGCTCTCTCTGGCTGACAGGTGGACCGGGGTCCACTGTCAGTCTCCTCTTCTTCTCCCTCTGGACCTTTCTTCCTCCTCTCTCCCGCGCGCTTTCTCCACCGGCGACGCCTAGTGTGTAGGGCATCTAGGCCGTACCGTGGTAGTGCGCGGCGTGCTAGCTGCTGGTGCAGCGTGCACTCACCTCGCGGGCCAGCGCGCTGTCGGCACTGCTCGCGGATTCGACTCCGAACACCGGCGATCGGCGACGAGCGGCGTTGGTGGACTTCGCCCACCGTACACCGAGCTCGAGCTATAAAAACGGCCGGGGTGCCTCTCTCTTCCTCCTTACACCTGGCCTCACTTCTCCTCCTCCTTATTTCTCCGCTACTGCTTACAGAAGCTCGGTCGAGGCTCTAATGGCGGAGGCGATGCCGGACTGGTTTGTGATCCTGATATGCGGAGGGCTGGCGACGCTGCTGGGGCTCTCTGTGCTCCTGTGCGCGATGATCTTCGACGAGTATCGCGATGCTGCGGCTCGGGTGTTGGCTCTCCGCGGTGGTGGTGATCATGAGGAGTAGATGATGCCGGGTGCTAACTGTTGTTAGGGGGTGATTAGCTGGATGTAACACCGTTGCAAAGTTGTGCAAACAGTGTATGTGTCCGAATGATTATGGTTGCGAGTCTGCTCGTGGTGCTGAGTGAAATTAAATAATCCACGCCGTGAGAAAGTGTAGACGTAGCAACTCAGGGAAAAGAAAATCTCACTCCAGGGTTTCGCGAGGGGAAAACAGTTACTTTAAAGGAGCGTAAACCACAACAAAACTACACACATGAGCAGAAGCCAAATAATTAACTTGCCGTACAAACTCAGGGTATCACGCATAAGTCACATACATAAATAAATGCTGCAAGGAACAAATACAATAGTAACGTCTAAAGTGAAAACGGTAACTGGACGGGGTCCTGATAAAATGTCTCTGGTAAAGGAATACACTCCTCTTCTATTGGAGGAAGTGGATTGACCAGTCGATGAATGCGTCTCTCCGGGTCGGGTCTCAGTGGTCTGCCGATGGCAATCTGAGGATTTAAATCTGCGAGGCTCTGGAGATAATCCATCACTTGCTGGTTTAAATGCTCTTGAGCTATGATGTACTGGATAAGGTTGGCCAGAACTGGGTCTCTCTCAATCCGCCCACCGGGAAAAGACGTTATTTCTCCGGGTGCTGCACGACTTGGAAAGTAATAATATCCTCGTTCGCGGGCATAGGGTACTGCGGATCGAAGACGAGCAATCGCTTCTTTCGCAGCAGCTTCTATGGCCAAGTGTGGGGTTGGCATAGATTTCCCCACGAAGGAAACTTCTATTGGATCTTGGTTGGGGTCTACAGGAGGAATGTGTACTGCTGCCCAATATTCCGAGGTGGATGGGGTGATCCTTGATTTGAACAGCTCGTACTGGGGTGGCTGGGTAGAACCCATGGTACTGCGGGTAAAATCCCACAATAATTTGACAAAGCTACCTGGGGTTGCATCTGGGGTTCTCAGATGAATGCTGGGGTTTGGCATGACAGGAAGAAGCGTGAGTGTTGTGCACAAAGTGGGGGTTGCTGGGTAATGTCACAAGGTGGCCTTTATATAGCAATGGAGCTGGATCGTTTTACCGTGGTGAATGGTAATAAATTTGCCAGCTTGGATCCAAAGGTCAGGTCAGTGTCAGAGATACACATATCTCATAAAGAGACGTGTTACTGTGGTTGTCGTCGGGTTGGTTTTGGGTAGTTGTGCCCGGAAAAATATGCAGCTATGCGCTGACCAAATATGCAAGGCTACTATTAAAACAGAGGCACAAAGACAGGCTGCGTTAATATATGCGGTCGCATGATTACAAAGCGAGGATACATTGAAACTTGGTACTACTCATACGGCTCAGTCTACTTCGTTTATGTCTAAACGGGCGTGCCTGGTGGATGCCGAGGCTTCTCCACGTGTCTCTCTGCCGGGATTAGTCGGAGATGGCGGAGGAACTACAGGGTCGGGGTAGTGAGAATGACCATCACGGGGATTGTTGGCCACAACCCCGTTGGAGTGTGCTCCCAAAATGCGACGAAGCACTTCTGGGGTTATCGCAGCACCTTGGCCGATGGCTGGGGCAGATCTCGGGGTCTCGATCGGTTGTCCAAACAGCACGACTGGGTTGTCGGTGTTGGGCTCGTTTTCTTCTCTCGCCGGGGCTCGACGAACCAGCTCTCCACGAGCTGCTATTAGATCAATGGTGATCTGGTCGAACAGTGCCTCTAGTGCACTTACATAGCGCACTAGGTGCAACAATGCGGGGTCCGTCTCGTGGTCTCCATTGGCGACTTGGGGTGGTCTACCATACCCTTCACGTCTGGGATAGTAGTGGAACGAGCGACAGTTAACTCTGGGCGACAAGTGCCTGAGATGAACTATAGCCTCTCGAGCGGCTAGCTGGATGGCTTGTGGCTCAAAGGAAGTTGTTCTTCCGGTGAACCGGTAGGGACGCTCGGGTGCTAGACTCCTACCGTAAATGTGCACAGTGGCCCAGAATTGGCGGTCTTCACCGCTCATGGGTCCTTGATACACAACATATTCTGGTGGCTCCTCTAACGCGTAGGCACGACGGGTGAGGTTTGCGAGGATGGTCACAAAACCTCCAAGGTTGGTTGCTGTGGTTTCGTTGTGCACGACAGGGCCAGGCATTGTGGCTCAGTTTGGGGTAGCGGCTGTGCTGTGCTGGGTTGAGGCTAGCGCGCCCTTTTTATAGGGAAAAGGGGACGGAATCTTCCTTCGAACGCATGCGAGAAAGGACTATTTAGGGGCCGGTCACTGGCACATGAGTGACAGGTTAGGTTGATAGGTTGGGCACCGACTGCCAAAAGGTGTTGGGTCACTGTGTGGCTATCTTGCACGAGAAGCTTGGCTGGGGTTTGGTTAAGGTCTGGTGGGTTGGTTTGCCTAAGTTTATTGACCTGGCTAGGATAGGATTAGCCAATGGTCAGCCTGGCTCTGATACCAAGCCTGTCACGACCGGGTTTTCCGGGTAATAATTTCCAGAAAAGACCGTCGTGCTCATCAGCCCCAGGATTACTGTTAGCTGATGAGGCTCCAACTTGATACAGAAATTCCAAGCAAAAACAAAATATGTAGTACAAGACCATTCTGGCCTGTGAGTACAACAAATGGTTTCTAGTGGTTGATGGCGGAAGCGGGTTGTGAAACATCAGTGTCTATGGGACTCCATTTCCCACGGGAACAGCTGACCAGGTTAATTCCTATCTTCGCGAGGCTGCTATCTCCAGTGAGTGGGTTCCGGGGCTGGCATCGCGTCGCTCCTCTCCGTGCAAGAAAATCTGGCCAAGACAATAGCCAGGGACAAGCCAGTGAGTACTTTGAATGTACTCGCAAACATTATGAACACAGGTATAATATAACAATGATGTGCTGAAAATATTTTATGCTCATGACGTCAGTCACAATAGATAAATGAAACTCTGATGCGTGCAAGCAAGCTATTTATAAAATTGCAATAACATGGTAGTATAAAAACTTATGAAACAAATAATCAAGTAATGCCACAGTCGGGCGTCTGAGCGACGCCACATAAAGGGCTTTAAAAGAAATGCCACAGTCGGGCGTCTGAGCGACGCCACATAAAGGGCTTTAAAAGAAATGCCACAGTCGGGCGTCTGAGCGACGCCACATAAAGGGCTTTAAAAGAAGTGCCACAGTCAGGCGTCTGAGCGACGCCACATAAAGGGCTTTAAAAGAAGTGCCACAGTCGGGCGTCTGAGCGACGCCACATAAAGGGCTTTAAAAGGAATGCCACAGTCAGGCGTCTGAGCGACACCACATAAAGGGCTTTAAAAGAAACAATCATAATGAATATCCCGGAGGTAGAACCATCCCAGAGATATTCGGTAATAACAATAATATCACGGGTTAGTCAACAATAATAATAATCATCATAGATATCACAAGTCACGGGTAGTAATTCCATTTTCTGGTTAACAGTTTCACCTCCGAAGACCGACACTAAGACCGATACTTGACCCATCCCAGACTGTAATCCTTAACCATGGACACGGCTATTCGAATAGGTTTATTCTCTGCAGAGGGTGTACTCTTTACCCACGAGTAACGGATTTCTTTAGTCCATCGGGACTAATTCCATCTACGGTCTTTTTGTTGAAAACACACCTAACTTGCACACACCAGCTTATCACACACGTGTCTGGAATCACCCACGACACCTGTTAAGCAAACTCTAAGTGGGGAGGCTACAACCTCGCGTAGCATGGGATCAAATTTATATCGCGCGCTCTAAGGGGTGGCCTCCCCTCTCGGTCCCAACCGGAAACACCCATGCTCCCGGACCAGGTGGCCTGCCTACCAGTTACAACCAGTATCTTCCACCATGGCCTCTCTGTACGGTGTGTGCTAGAAAGAGGTTGACAACTTACTGAACCGTACTCTACTTGCTGTAGAGACGAGTGGTAGCACGAAACAAGTATGGGGGTTACTGGAACAAGACTCGATCTACGGTCGACTCAGGAGGTTAAAGTATTCCCTGCATGATTAGTATAACAAATATAATCCATCCAACAGGGTCACCACTCATATCACCTTGCCATGCCATATCAGACATAACCGTCCTGACGGAGACCAGCGACAAACTCATACCTACCCAAGGCAGAGGTTTTCCCGGTTTTCTGCCGGTATGCATTCAAGGCATATGAGGGTGATTATCATCACAAGTGTGTTCGTTTCCAACAGCATGGAAATCAATAACATGCACCCAGGCATATGATCATATCACATGAAATAACAAGTCCTTCGAAACGCGATGGTGTTATAAATGCATCAATGATCACACCAAAAAATATTATGCCGGGATTCAGAATGCTTGCCTTCAATGTTGTGGGGGGGGGTGAGGTGCTCTCCAAAACTTTTGAAAGCTTCTTCTCTCTCCCAAAAATCCTATTTGAAAATATATTTGAATTAACACACATTTCAAAAACAGAACCAAAAAGTTGTTTGAAATTTTTTCAAATAAATCTTAAAATAAACTAGACCAAATTTGAGGAAGGTAGGAAAAAGAATCAACTCATTTGGAGTTATATTTAAAAAGTTATAGCCAGTCAAAGATTTGGTCAAAATCTGTTTTTAAAATAAAATAGAAAAAGAAAACGTTTCGGCAGAATACGTCTTCAAAAACGGGAGACGTACTTAGGGTCTTTACGCTTCCACTTAAACGCGTGGAGGCGGAGCTGGATCACCGACAGTGGGCCCGCCTGGCCCACTGGTCAGGTTTGACCAGTCGCCGTGCGTCGTCTCCCTCCTCTGCCCGAGCAGAGCGGGGCTCCGGCGATCGTCGCCGGCGTTTGGCTGCTCCTCGCGGGCCCCCGAGGGTGGGAATGGATCCGCACGGCTGGGGCGGTTCTCCCGGTGGTCGTAGGGTTGCTGGGGAAGGAGTAAATCACCGGCGGCGAGCTCCGCGGCGGAGGGAAGCTTCGGTGGCAAAGTGATTTGTTGGCGGCGACGGCTCCCGATCAAAATTAAGTAGGGGGTTGGGTTCACAGGGGAATGAGGAAGTTCTTGGTGGAGAGAACGGAGAGGGGGAGGTACTGGAGGTGCCGGATTGGCTGGGGCGGTGGCGGCGGCAGGAGTTGCCGGAGATGATGAAGAAGACCTCCCCGGGTCGAATGCGAGGCAGGGGAGCGCCATGGGGGTAGCATGAGGTCGCGTGCGTGCTCAGAGGGGCTCGGGGTGTCCATTTATAGCACGCCGAGGTCGGTTCCGCGGCGGTGGGGATAAGCTCTTCGGCGAACCGCCTCTCTGTAGCTAGGGCGACGTGGCGGCGACGAACGCTAGCGGACACCCGTGTGGATGAGCTCGGGCTGTGCCGGGGCCAGGTGGCGAGCCGGGGTGGCTTGGGCGGTGCTGAACGGAGCAGGGGCTGTCGGGCGGCGGCGGCGGCTAGCTCTTGGCCTGCCGGGCGCGGCGGGGGCTGCTTGGCGCATTGCTGCGAGGAGGGGAGCGCGTGGCGTGGTGCTGCAGAGCGGGCCAAAGCCGTGGGGCCAGCGTGTCGGCTCGGGCGTGCGGCTGCAATACGCGCGCTCTGGGCGCGTCCAGTGCACGCACTGGGTGTGCTCGACAAAATGCCAGAGCATGCTACAGAGCTTGGTTGAGACTGGCAATTAACAGACCTAGGTTAGGAGGAACGGGGAGTCTAGTGGACATGCTGGTTTGATCAGAGGTGCAAGGTCACAGTGCAATGCCAAAACTCATGTCAAAACTGGTCATGCTCTCCAGGTGTTTGACAAAATGCCAAGGGCACTTAGGCATTTCTTGGAGTGGCTAAAATCTCCAGATCAGTGTCTCTGTGGATGAAAGAGAGAGTGGTGATGTTAGTTGGACAAAAGAAGAAACTTGTTAGTGCAAGTTTTACAAAACTTCAATTCTGGACAGGAAATAAATGACATTATTCCATGAACCAAAAATGATCCAAAAGGTGCATGCTCTTGGACTTAAGGGTTTAACATGGGGGACTACAAGTAGGAGAAATAATCAAGGGTATAGGAGCAACTAAAATGGTAGTTGCTGTACAAATCCTCAAATTGGACCAGAATGGAAATGAGGTTGATCCACTCAAATTTTTCAAAGAACATAAATAGGTTTTTGCACAAAGTGAAACAATAGGCTCCTACTGACCTCCCTTAATTTTGGTAGAAGTTTTAAAGAAATATTTAAATAGGTTGTAGTGCAAAATGCACTCTGGACCAGAGAAGAAAAATTGAGTGCAGGGCTCAAAATATTTAGTGAATGAAATATATTTTTGCAAAAAAGTGATTTAAAAACATCACATGACATCTCCAAATTTTTGTGGAAATTTTAAGTGAATCTATCAAATGGTTGTAGTTCAAATATGGCCATTTAACCTTGAAAAGCTATTTTCAAGGAAAATAAAGATCAAGCAACTTATTTATTTAATTAGTTACACTGATAACAACCAAGTTTTTCTTGAGAGGTTAAACAAGTCCAACAACAATTTTGAAAAGTTTTCTTTTTGGGAAAAACTCATCATAACAGGGAAGGAAATGAAAAAATTAAAATGGAGCTCAGATATCCAAAGTTTTAATTCCTGGCAAAATTTTAACTTAATAAAACAAGGCCAAATTTTTGGGGTGTCACAATGAAAACCAAGTTTTAGCACGATCTATTTGAGAAAACGGAAATAGCTTCAGTTTAACAATACCATTGTCCACATCTTTCTTCTTTTGCATATCACATAAATCAACAAAGCTATTTAGATGGGTAGCGTCATCTTCACTAGGAAGGCCCATCTTTCATGACAAGATTCAGCAAAGCTGCATTAATTTCACAAGATTCAGCATCGGTAAGAGGAGCAATCAGAGTGCTAAGAAAATCATTGTTGTTAGTATTGGCAAAGTCACACAATTTAGTATTATCTTGAGTCATCGTGAAAAGCAAGCAATCCAACACACAAGCAAACAAGAAGCAAGCGAAAGAAAAGGCGAACAGATAAAGAGGGCGAATAAAACGGCAAGGGTGAAGTGGGGGAGAGGAAACCGAGAGGCAAATGGCAAATAATGTAATGCGAGGGATAAGAGTTTGTGATGGGTACTTGGTATGTCTTGACTTGTGCCTAGACTCCCCGGCAAGGGCGCCAGGAATCCTTCTTGCTACCTCTTGAGCACTGCGTTGGTTTTCCCTTGAAGGGGAAAGGGTGATGCAGCAAAGTAGTGTAAGTATTTCCCTCAGTTTTGAGAACCAAGGTATTAATCCAGTAGGAGGCCACACGCAAGTCCCTTGTACCTACACAAACAAATAAGAATCTCGCAACCAACGCAATAAAGGGGTTGTCAATCCCTTCACGGTCACTTATGAGAGTGAGATCTGATAGAGATAATAAGATAATATTTTTGGTATTTTTATGATAAAGATTAAAAGTAAAGATAGCAAAATAAACGGTACTAGAAATATCTTGTTGATGGGAGATTAATATAATGGAGAATAGACCGAGGGCCATAGGTTTCACTAGTGGCTTATCTCAAGATAGCATAAGTATTACGGTGGGTGAACGAATTACTGTCGAGCAATTGACAGAAAAGCGAATAATTATGAGAATATCTAGGCATGATCATGTATATAGGCATCACGCCTGTGACAAGTAGACCGACTCCTGCCTGCATCTACTACTATTACTCCACACATCGACCGCTATCCAACATGCATCTAGAGTATTAAGTTCATAAGAACGGAGTAACGCATTAGGTAAGATGACATGATGTAGAGGGATAAAATCAAGCAATATGATATAAACCCCATCTTTTTATCCTCGATGGCAACAATACAATACGTGTCGTTTCCCTTTCTTTCACTGGGATCGAGCACCACAAGATTGAACCCAAAGCTAAGCACTTCTCCCATTGCAAGAAAGATCAATCTAGTAGGCCAAACCAAATTGATAATTCAAAGAGAGTTGCAAGATAAAAAATCATACATAAAAGAATTCGGAGAAGACTCAAATATTGTTCATAGATAGACTTGATCGTAAACCCACAATTCATCGGATCTCGACAAACACATCGCAAAAAGAGTTACATCGAATAGATCTCCAAGAGATCGAGGAGAACTTTGTATTGAGATCCAAAGAGAGAGAAGACGCCATTTAGCTAATAACTATGGACCCGAAGGTCTGAGGTAAACTACTCACACATCATCGGAGGGCCATGGAGTTGATGTAGAGGCCCTCCATGATCGATTCCCCCTCCGGCGGAGCTCCGGAAAAGGCCCCAAGATGGGATCTCTTGGGTACAGAAGGTTGCGGCGGTGGAAATAGGGTTTCATGGTGCTCCTGGATGTTTTCAGGGTATATGAGTATATATAGGTGGAAGAAATAGGTCGGTGGAGCCACGAGGGGCCCACGAGGGGGAGGGCGTGCCCAGGGGTAAGAGCGCCCCCTGCCTCGCGGCCTCTGTCGATGTCAAAACCAGCAGATCTCGGGTAGGGGGTCCCGAACTGTGCGTCTAAGGCGGATGGTAACAGGAGGCAGGGGACACAATGTTTACCCAGGTTCGGGCCCTCTCGATGGAGGTAATACCCTACTTCCTGCTTGATTGATCTTGATGATATGAGTATTACAAGAGTTGATCTACCATGAGATCATAGAGGCTAAACCCTAGAAGCTAGCCTATGATTGTGATTGTTCTTGTCCTATGGACTAAACCCTCTTGTTTATATAGACACCGGAGGAGGCTAGGGTTACACAGAGTCGGTTACAAGGGAGGAGATCTACATATTGGAATTGCCAAGCTGGCCTTCCACGCAAAGGAGAGTCCCACCCAGACACGGGACGAAGTATTCAATGTTGTATGTGGTGACGCCCGGATAATTAAGCTACAGTAAACCTTTACTAATGATGCCACGTCACCTCGGTTACTGTTGATAAACTCACGTTAGTTCAAAACGATTCAAATTCAAATTTAAAATATAGGCAAACAACAAAAGTTTTCAAACTTTAAAACTAAAATGTTCAAGTTGTAGAAAATAAATCATAAATAATATTGATACAGAAACCACATTTTTGTAAAGTGTTTAGATGCACTAAGGTAATTAAAGCAGCAACCAAACATTTAATTTAATACCTTTTTAAAATTAATAAAATATTAAACTATTTTATTTAGCTGTCCAAATTAATGTGGCAGTGTTGTATTCCTAAATACTAATTTAGGTGTTGAAATTAAATTTTACAAAAACTAAAATAAATAAATTATTAAAAGAAACAGAAAAGAAAATTATGAAAAGATAAAAAGAAAGCAAACAAAAATAACAAAAAGAAAGAACCAGCAGCCCCCGGCCCAACTGGGCCATGTCCCAGCCAGGCCGGCCCACCCCAGCGCCCTACTAGGCCACCCCGACCCCCCTGGTCAAACCCTAACCCCATCCCACTCCCCACGATCCCCACATCTCTCTCCCCTTCCCCGATCCAGATCGGGATCGGGGGAATGAACCTCCCCACGGCGACCCGACCCCGTCGACCATCCCGGCCGCCTCGACGCCGCGCGGAACCGCCCCGCCTCCTCCCCGACGCGCTCCACCGCCTCGACGCTGCGCGGAACCACCCCGCCTCCTCCCCGACGCGCTCCACCGACCTCGACGCCGCCACGAACCGTCGTCGCCGAGCGCCATTCGCCGGAGCTACTCCGTCGTCGCCGGAACACCGTCCCCGTCCTCCTCCTCGACCCCCACTGCCCCGTGCCCTACGTTGCTCGGTGAGGCCCCCAGCCTCTTCTCTTTCCCTCGTCACCGAACGCACGCGCTCCGCCGAACCCCCGCGACCGAGCTCGCGCTCGCCCTACCCGAAGTTGCGCCCTCCTGCTGTAGCCCGCGCGCGCCTTCACCTCCCCCTGCCCCTGCTCGCCGGCCAACATCGTCAACCGCGGCCTCACACCAGCCTGCTCGTCGCCATCGCCCGGTCCGGTTCCCACCTCCGGCCGCGTCCGGTGCCGCTTAGCCGCCTCCCGCTGCCGCTCCGGCCATCCCGAGCTGCTCTCTGACCGCGTACTTGCGGCCCTGGCCATGCCCCCTGTCGCCGGCCGGCGCCTTGCGCCCCTCCATGGCCTCGCCGTGGCCACGAACCACCACCGCATCCTGCTCCGGCCGGCGCCCCATGGCCCCGTGCCCCGGCGGCCTCGTCCCACCCTGCGGGCGAGTGCTCGCTCGGGTGCGCCCGCACCCGCTGGACCAAACCTGCCAAGGCCCCTGGGGCCTATGACAGATGGGCCCCACGCCCAAAACATTTTTTTATTTATTATTAAAAAAAGAGAATTAAATATATATATAATAAATAATTAATAATAAAATTAATTAATTAATTAATTAATTAACTAATTAATTAACTTAACTAATCTTGTTTAGTTTAACTAATTAAGATTAATTAACCTAATAAATAGTTACCCTAATTAACTACTGTTAATTAGCTAAACAATCCCTAACAGGTGGGACCCACCTGTCAGGTTGACCCAGTCAACCTCTATTGACTGCTGACATCACGCTGACATCATGCTGACATCAGCAATCACTGTTCTGGATAATGTTGCATTAAAATAATTAAATAAATCCTGAAAATGATTTAAATCTTTTAAAATTAATAGAGAATAAACCGTAGCTCAGATGAAAATACTTTCTACATGAAAGTTGCTCAGAACGACGAGACGATCCGGATACGCATCCCGTTCGTCCACCACACACCCCTAACATATCAAACACGCAACCTTCCCCCTCCGTTCATCTGTCCGAAAACACGAAACACCGGGAATACTTTCCCGGATGCTTTCCCCCTTCGTCGGTATCACCTACTACCGCGTTAGAACACGTCTAGCTCTGCTTGTTGTCCTGTTATGCACTTGCTTGCTATGTATTTACTGTTTCTCCCCCCCCCTCTTCTCTCCGGTAGACCCCGTGACGATGTTGATGCCCCTGTGGTTGACTACATCACCGACGACCCCTCTCTCTTGCCAGAGCAACCAGGCAAGCCCCCTCCCTTGATCACCAGATATCGCCTATTCTACTCTATACTGCTTGCATTAGAGTAGTGTAGCATGTTACTGCTTTCCGTTATACCTATCCTGATGCATAGCCTGTCCTTGTTACTATTGTTGATACCTTTACCTGCAATCCTATATGCTTAGTATAGGATGCTAGTATTTCCATCTGTGGCCCTACATTCTTGTCCGTCAGCCGTGCTATACTATCGGACCATGATCACTCGGGAGGTGATCACGGGTATATACTTTATATTTCATACATGATACATGTGGAGACTAAAGTCGGGTCGACTGGTGGAGCACCCGCGAGTGGATCTTTGTGGCTGAGCGACAGGGCAGGTTGAGACCACCTAGGAGACAGGTGGGCCTGGCCCTGTTCGGCGTTCATGAATATTTAACACGCTTAACGAGATCTTGGTATTTGATCTGAGTTGGCTACGAGCCTATACGCACTAACCATCTACGCGGGAGTAGTTATGGGTATCACGACGTCGTGGTATCAGCTGAAGCACTTCGTGACGTCAGCGACTGAGCGGCGCGCGCCGGATTGGAACGTAAGCCTGCTCTTGTATTAAGGGGGCTAGTTCTGCTTCCGGCCGCCCTCGCAACATGTAGGTGTGCTATGGGCGATGGGCCCAGACCCCTGTGCGCTTAGGTTTAGACCGGCATGCTGACCTCTCTGTTGTGTCTAGGTGGGGCTGCGACGTGTTGATCTTCCGAGGCCGGGCATGACCCAGGAAAGTGTGTCCGGCCAAATAGGATCGAGCGTGTTGGGTAAGTTGGTGCACCCCTGCAGGGAAGTTAATCTATTCGAATAGCCGTGATCTTCGGTAACAGGACGACTTGGAGTTGTACCTTGACCTTATGACAACTAGAACCGGATACTTTATAAAAGACACCCTTCCAAGTTCCACAGACAACCCGGTGATCGCTTTTCCACAGGGCGACGAGGGGAGGATCGCCGGGTAGGATTATGCTATGCGATGCTACTAGAGTTGCTACTTGGAGATGCTACTTGGAGTTGCTACTTGGAGATGCTACTTGGAGGACTTCAAGCTACTCTCTTCTACATGCTGCAAGACGGAGGCTGCCAGAAGCGTAGTCCTCGATAGGATTAGCTATCCCCCTCTTATTCTGGCATTCTGCAGTTCAGTCCACCGATATGGCCTCTTACACATATACCCATGCATATGTAGTGTAGCTCCTTGCTTGCGAGTACTTTGGATGAGTACTCACGGTTGCTTTGTCCCCCCTTTTCCCCTTTCCTTTCTTTCTGGTTGTCGCAACCAGATGCTGGAGTCCAGGAGCCAGACGCCACCGTCAACGACGACCCCTACTACACGGAGGTGCCTACTACTACGTGCAGCCCGCTGACGACGACCAGGAGTAGTTAGGAGGATCCCAGGCAGGAGGCCTGCGCCTCTTTTGATCTGTATCCCAGTTTGTGCTAGCCTTCTTAAGGCAGACTTGTTTAACTTATGTCTGTACTCAGATATTGTTGCTTCCGCTGACTCGTCTATGATCGAGCACTTGTATTCGAGCCCTCGAGGCCCCTGGCTTGTATTATGATGCTTGTATGACTTATTTATGTTTTAGAGTTGTGTTGTGATATCTTCCCGTGAGTCCCTGATCTTGATCGTACACATTTGCGTGCATGATTAGTGTACGATTGAGTCGGGGGCGTCACAAGTTGGTATCAGAGCCGACTGCCTGTAGGAATCCCCCTTTCCAACTCCTTGGCCGAAGTTGTGTCTAGTCATTGCAAAACTTTTACTAACTTGGCTGTGTGCCTTACGGGCCCACGTCGCCATTGGGTGGTAGTAGGATCTTTTATTCCTCGACCTATGCTTTGGGACTCTGACATCTCTTCTATTCGGGTTAAACGATTTTACTAACTCGGACTCTAGGTTCTCGATAATACTTTCTCCCGGAGAGCCCCTTCAGTCCAGATGATTACTTTGTGCATCGAAGGATTCCGAAGATACCTTCCGATATTCTCCCGAGACCTTGTGCCTGTTGCTTTTGCAATTCCCTACCACTGCAATATCCCTAAGGATAAATACTTACACCCGTCATTCTTACTTTATACCCAGTCGATCTTGTTATTACAAGATACCTCGAAATTCTCTCTAATGTTCCGACAATACTTTGTGCCTACTGCCTTGCAGTTCCTTGCCACTTGAATACCCCTAAGAATAATTTCTCACACTTTCCGAGTATCCGCTCATCCCCAGTTGTTTAGATGTTTCACAAAAGTCTTTGAAATACTATTCAATCCTCCGAAAATCCTTAGCAGCTTTATTGCTCTGCAAATACTTGTCTACTTGCATTATGGATGCTTCCCATATATCTAGCAATATTCACTAGTATCTTTTGACACCGTCATTTTGATCCTATTGATTCAACATGTGTGCGAATGCACACAATCATCTATCAACCCTTCTAAATTATCTTTCTGGCTCAGACATCATTTTTGAACATGAGCTGGTTCTTGACCAAACTATTGGACGTCAATTGTGACTCTGGTCTATCCAACTTATCCATCCTTGATCAGAGCGACAACTTCTGATCCTTTGTTTTGGAAATCGTAATTCCTTTGTTATCTAAGCATCGAATTATTCAGATGTTCTATATTATGATGCACGTGCATTCTTCTTCCTCTGGTTGAGTATCGATACTCACATCAGATCTTTTATGGACCGCTATATCCTTGGTTGGATTATTATATGACAGTGTCCTTCATATTGAATAACCTTGTGAGCCTTTACATGGGTATATAATGCCTTTGGTAAATTGTATCACCTGCTTTCGAACAATGCTCTACTTTCGAGCCTGTATTATTTACTCCGAAGTTTGTGGTATATGTTCCTAAGATGCCCTGATGGGTTGAACCTATGCCTTCCCTAATCTGTGTGAACCCGAAAGATTTCACGGGTCAAACTTATCTGGTATTGCACCAGGTAAAACTTTCAACAACTAATGTCATTTTCGAAATACGAGAGGTGAATGAAGGTTATGCATTAAAGAAGTGGGAGTCGACCTTGAACTTTGTGTTCATGCCCATGGACATGATGTAGATCCTATCATGGAAGCTTCTTGTAACTATTTCCTTGATATAATATCCTTGGGTATCGGTGAATTGATCCTTTGCAATCGTGGTTCCGACCATGTCCTCCTTTAAATACCATTTCCTGTGCAAGTTTAAGCACTTGTCTTCTATAGAACAATACCCCAGTCCAACCTCTACTGGGATCTGTCGTCGAGTATTACCCCCTGGTATCTCGAGATTATCATGGAACTGCATAACTTCTTATGAGTTCTTCATCAAGTGCTACCTTTCCACTGATTCCAATTTTTCACGGGCTCTGAGTTATTAAACACTCAAAGACACCGATAACTGAACCGAGTCCGCACTACGGTTCAACAACTCTTCAGTAAGCTTCTATAAGTACGAGTTTGTACCCGATCACGCCATTCCTAGCCTGTTTGGCTATATCATTGTTGTGATGATTTTAACTGTGCTACCCAGTCCTTCTTCTCGGAGCACAATTTTCGATGATGAACTAACCTTACGTCGATCCTCATCGTCATATCATTTCGCCTTGAACAACAAGCTTGGTTTCGAGTTTGTGTCGTACCCTTGGTTCCAATAACCTTTCACTTCATCATTACTTTGACTTGATGTCGTCGCCGATCGATTACATCTTCATGAACTCTCGCGACAACGTGTCGTGATCATCAACATTCTGAGCTCATCCAGGATATCAATTGAATTCATGATGAGAAATACCATCCTTGCCCTCGATGAATTGTATTATCATCGACCACTTTATTGCCTTCCCACCAACACAAGCTTGTTCATGTTTGGTGTTATACCTTGAGTTCCTTGCTATCCAGCAATTGTTCTTCTTTACCTTGGAGTATTACCATCCCTTATGTCAAGAATGTTCTGAGATTTGTTCCACCTCTTGAGAATTCTGGACATAGAAATACTTCTCAGCATCACCATTCTTTCTTGGTCCCCGTGTTAATTCCAACAAGTGAATGGTGTTGTTTGGATTCTTTCCTTCTAGCAACCCTATTTCTTTGAAGTCAATGGTCGAAAGTTCATTCTTAGGCTATTGATTATTGAATCACCATTCTGACATTGGTCGTGCAACCCAACCCATATTTCGGGCGCACCTTTCCACCAATGTTTAATTGTGTATGTTTTCCTCGAGCATACTTCCTTATATCATTTGATCTGACAAATGTTATCTCCATGTTCACTTAATTGTGGAAATCCATCTTTTGGAAATCTCGATGAATTGCCGTTGAGTTCACCAGACACCTCCTTGTCCTCTCCTTGGTTTAATGATGGACTCTTGTTAACGGAAATCACTTCATAGTTCATTTCCCCGAGAATCTTACAATGTCTTCTCGTCTATTTGTGTCGCACCCTTTTCTTCTCAGGCATCCTGAGTCTGAGGTATCATGACACCAATCGGATCTGAATCTTGGTCAGATATGATGGTTGGGACATATTTCCAAGAGTTGTAGCATTGATCTCTACGTAACCCGGTAAGGTGGTGTCTTTGCTTAACACTCTTGGCCAGAGGACCTATTGTTATAGTTTCCATTTTTAGCAATGTTAACCATTCTTCCAAGAGGAAATTGCAAGACTTATTCTATAAGCTGTTCCTGATGAATCCATTGAGTATCTAAAGTCCGACCTTTGCTTGAAGACCATGTCAATGCTATCTCGAAGCATGTCTGTGGTACTCCGATTTTCAACAGGAACATTTAAAGCACGATGCTAAATTTTATTTATCATTTATCCTAACACCATTGTATGGGTAATATCATGAGATTCCTCCCCCCTTACCTAAATGGTTTTCTACTTTATATCCTGTCTTGGATATCATCCTCTGCTTGACTTTGGGGAGGATATACCCCTGATATATGTGTTTAAAACACATTTTCCTTTCCATTGTTCTGATTAATTTGATAATCATATTATCCTTTCCATTGTTTAGTTTAACCTTTCTTGAGGTTTATATGATCTAAGCAGTAATATTTTCCTGCTTACGAAACACCTCGGTGTACCACCTTATTAGTCAGACCCTGTTACTATTGTTGATGACATTTTGGTAACCACCGATGCACGGGAACTTTGCCTATTGGTCTGCCTCATTCAACGAGCGGGAAAATGGTTCTCTTCGTCCCTCGCCCTTGGTACCGACATTGTTGCCAACATAACTGATAGCCTACCCTATGACATGTCTTGCTATCATGACCGTACAAGATGTCCACGCCCTTCTTACTTTAACCCACATGGTGGGCCCATAACCCACAGTTCCACAGGATCAAAACCTGACTCTTCGGTAAACCCCCTGTTGCCAAGGTTGTTCCTCGCGCGTGGCCTCGTAAGTAATTTACGAGCCACCTTCCGAGAGATCACCGGTTCTGCTATCAGACGCAATACTTATTCCCATTGCTCTGAACCCCTTTCACACTTTGTTTCAGGCAACGAACGATTGCCTATGCGCTTGAAACTTCTATTTTGCACCTTCTTACTTTGCTCACGATATTTTCTTAAGTTTCAATTCGAGAGTTGCTATCCGCCACCCTCCCCGATGTTATCGACCAGATAGTCGACCTTGCAGAGGTCTGTTCTCCCGGAATGCCCACTCTTTATTCTTTCGTAAGTACGATGGAGTTCCTGAAGAAAGGACGCCGACTTCATCATGATGACCTAAAGCAGAGAAATGAAGACATCAATATATTGGACCGGCCTCTTAGAGAAGAGCAACCAAGACCGAGAAGACTCGTTAGAATTTCGTAACCAGATCTTTCCCCTTACTCCACCTCTTAAATCTCGGGACGAGATTTCTTGTAGTGGAGGAGAATTGTGACGCCCGGATAATTAAGCTACAGTAAACCTTTACTAATGATGCCACGTCACCTCGGTTACTGTTGATAAACTCGCGTTAGTTCAAAACGATTCAAATTCAAATTTAAAATATAGGCAAACAACAAAAGTTTTCAAACTTTAAAACTAAAATGTTCAAGTTGTAGAAAATAAATCATAAATAATATTGATACAGAAACCACATTCTTGTAAAGTGTTTAGATGCACTAAGGTAATTAAAGCAGCAACAAAACATTTAATTTAATACCTTTTTCAAATTAATAAAATATTAAACTATTTTATTTAGCTGTCCAAATTAATGTGGCAGTGTTGTATTCCTAAATACTAATTTAGGTGTTGAAATTAAATTTTACAAAAACTAAAATAAATTAATTATTAAAAGAAACAGAAAAGAAAATTATGAAAAGATAAAAAGAAAGCAAACAAAAATAACAAAAAGAAAGAACCAGCAGCCCCCGGCCCAACTAGGCCATGTCCCAGCCAGGCCGGCCCACCCCGGCGCCCTACTAGGCCACCCCGACCCCCCTGGTCAAACCCTAACCCCATCCCACTCCCCACGATCCCCACATCTCTCTCCCCTTCCCCGATCCAGATCGGGATCGGGGGAATGAACCTCCCCACGGCGACCCGACCCCGTCGACCATCCCGGCCGCCTCGATGCCGCGCGGAACCGCCCCGCCTCCTCCCCGACGCACTCCACCGCCTCGACGCCGCGCGGAACCGCCCCGCCTCCTCCCCGACGCGCTCCACCGACCTCGACGCCGCCACGAACCGTCGTCGCCGAGCGCCATTCGCCGGAGCTACTCCGTCGTCGCCGGAACGCCGTCCCCGTCCTCCTCCTCGACCCCCACTGCCTCGTGCCCTACGTTGCTCGGTGAGGCCCCCAGCCTCTTCTCTTTCCCTCGTCACCGAACGCACGCGCTCCGCCGAACCCCCGCGACCGAGCTCGCGCTCGCCCTACCTGAAGTTGCGCCCTCCTGTTGTAGCCCGCGCGCCTTCACCTCCCCCTGCCCCTGCTCGCCGGCCAACGTCGTCAACCGCGGCCCCGCACCAGCCTGCTCGTCGCCGTCGCCCGGTCCGGTTCCCACCTCCGGCCGTGTCCGGTGCCGCTTAGCCGCCTCCCGCTGCCGCTCCGGCCATCCCGAGCTGCTCTCTGACCGCGTACTTGCGGCCCTGGCCATGCCCCCTGTCGCCGGCCGGCGCCTTGCGCCCCTCCGTGGCCTCGCCGTGGCCACGAACCACCACCGCATCCTGCTTCGGCCGGCGCCCCATGGCCCCATGCCCCGGCGGCCTCGTCCCGCCCTGCGGGCGAGTGCTCGCTCGGGTGCGCCCGCACCCCCTGGACCAAACCTGCCAAGGCCCCTGGGGCCTATGACAGATGGGCCCCACGCCCAAAACGTTTTATTTATTTATTATTAAAAAAAAGAGAATTTAAAAAATATATATAATTAATAAATAAATAAATAATAAAATTAATTAATTAATTAATTTATTAACTAATTAATTAACTAATTAATTAACTTATCTAATCTTGTTTAGTTTAACTAATTAAGATTAATTAACCTAATAAATAGTTACCCTAATTAACTACTGTTAATTAGCTAAACAATCCCTAACAGGTGGGACCCACCTATCAGGTTGACCCAGTCAACCTCTATTTACTGCTGACATCACGCTGACATTATGCTGACATCAGCAATAGCTGTTCTGGATAATGTTGCATTAAAATAATTAAATAAATCCTAAAAATGATTTAAATCTTTTAAAATTAATAGAGAATAAACCGTAGCTCAGATGAAAATACTTTCTACATGAAAGTTGCTCAGAACGACGAGACGAACCCGGATACGCAGCCCGTTCGTCCACCACACACCTCTAACATATCAAACACGCAACTTTCCCCCTCCGGTTCATCTGTCCAAAAACGCGAAACACCAGGAATACTTTCCCGGATGTTTCCCCCCTTCGTCGGTATCACCTACTACCGCGATTGGGCACACCTAACATCGTTACTTGTCATGTCATGCATCGATATGCATTTGTTTGCATTGTATTCATTGTTTCTTCCCCCTCTTCTCTCCAGTAGACCACGAGACCGACGCTGCTGCTGCCCAGTTCGACTACGGAGTTGACGACCCCTCCTTCTAGCCAGAGCAACCAGGCAAGCCCCCTCTTGATCACCAGATATCGCCTATTCTACTCTATACTGCTTGCATTAGAGTAGTGTAGCATGTTACTGCTTTCCGTTATACCTATCCTGATGCATAACCTGTCCTTGTTACTACTGTTGATACCTTTACCTGCAATCCTATATGCTTAGTATAGGATGCTAGTATTTCCATCTGTGGCCCTACATTCTTGTCCGTCAGCCGTGCTATACTATCAGGCCATGATCACTCGGGAGGTGATCACGGGTATATACTTTATATTTCATACATGATACATGTGGAGACTAAAGTCGGGTCGGCTGGTGGAGCACCCGCGAGTGGATCTCTGTGGCAGGGCAGGTTGAGACCACCTAGGAGACAGGTGGGCCTGGCCCTGTTCGGTGTTCGCGAATATTTAACATGCTTAACGAGATCTTGGTATTTGATCTGAGTTGGCTACGAGCCTATACGCACTAACCATCTACGCGGGAGTAGTTATGGGTATCCCGACGTCGTGGTATCAGCCGAAGCACTTCGTGACGTCAGCGACTGAGCGGCGCGCGCCGGATTGGAACATAAGCCTGCTCTTGTATTAAGGGGGCTAGTTCTGCTTTCGGCCGCCCTTGCAACGTGCAGGTGTGCTATGGGCGATGGGCCCAGACCCCTGTGCGCTTAGGTTTAGACCGGTGTGCTGACCTCTCTGTTGTGTCTAGGTGGGGCTGCGATGTGTTGATCTTCCGAGGCCGGGCATGACCCAGGAAAGTGTGTCCGGCCAAATGGGATCGAGCGTGTTGGGTAAGTTGGTGCACCCCTGCAGGGAAGTTAATCTATTCGAATAGCCGTGATCTTCGGTAACAGGACGACTTGGAGTTGTACCTTGACCTTATGACAACTAGAACCGGATACTTAATAAAACACACCCTTCCAAGTTCCACAGACAACCCGGTGATCGCTTTTCCACAGGGCGACGAGGGGAGGATCGCCGGGTAGGATTATGCTATGCGACGCTACTGGAGTTGCTACTTGGAGTTGCTACTTGGAGATGCTACTTGGAGGACTTCAAGCTACTCTCTTCTACATGCTGCAAGACGGAGGCTGCCAGAAGCGTAGTCCTCGATAGGACTAGCTATCCCCCTCTTATTCTGGCATTCTGCAGTTCAGTCCACCGATATGGCCTCCTTACACATATACCCATGCATATGTAGTGTAGTTCCTTGCTTGCGAGTACTTTGGATGAGTACTCATGGTTGCTTTGTCCCCCCTTTTTCCCCCTTTCCTTTCTTTCTGGTTGTCGCAACCAGATGCTGGAGTCCAGGAGCCAGACGCCACCGTTAACGACGACCCCTACTACACCGGAGGTGCCTACTACTACATGCAGCCCGCTGACGACGACTAGGAGTAGTTAGGAGGATCCCAGGCAGGAGGCCTGCGCCTCTTTCGATCTGTATCCCAGTTTGTGCTAGCCTTCTTAAGGCAGACTTGTTTAACTTATGTCTGTACTCAGATATTGTTGCTTCCGCTGACTCGTCTATGATCGAGCACTTGTATTCGAGCCCTCGAGGCCCCTGGCTTGTATTATGATGCTTGTATGACTTATTTATGTTTTAGAGTTGTGTTGTGATATCTTCCCGTGAGTCCCTGATCTTGATCGTACACATTTGCGTGCATGATTAGTGTACGATTGAATCGGGGGCGTCACATATGTTCATAGTCCAACAGTCTGGCCAAAGTATATAGTCCGGCTGTCCGAGGACCCCCTAATCCAGGACTCCCTCAGTAGCCCCTGAACCAGGCTTCAATGATGATGAGTCCGACGTGCAGATTGTCTTCGGCATTGCAAGGCGGGTTCCTTCTCTGAATACACCATAGAAGATTTTGAACACAAGGATCATGTCCGGCTCTACAAAACAAATTCCACATACCACCGTAGAGAGTATATTATTCCACAAATCTAATCCGCTGACAACTTTTTATAACGTGACGTCCTGCCATGGCCTGGTCATTACGAACCGTTTTTCCCAACCAGCTACTGCACATATTGCGAGGCGATTTTCTTGGCACGTCTTGTCGAAGCAGAGATCGTGTCCCCTTATCACGGGATTCTCATCAATACGGGTGTGGGTAACCCAACCGCGCCATCAATCACGGCGCTTGGGGAATAAGCGAGTTTACCAGGCAGGTGGGGAGGCGCATAGTTTCTTCTGCCCTTATAAAGGGACAAGGACTCCTCCTTTTCACCCACGCCTTCTTCTTCCATGCCCATCCATTCTCGCGCACTCGAGCTCCAGCGCCCAATTTTGCATTTTCTTCGCAAAACCACTCCAAACATGTCCGGAGTGGGAGGCAAGTGGATGGTCTCCTCTATTACGAAGGAGAACATTACGAAGCTCTGGGAAGTCGGATACCTGGCCGCAGATATCGCGCACTAGCTCCTAGGTGCAGGGCAGATCGTCCCTACCCCCGAACCCCATGAAAGGGTTGTATTCCTTACCCATTTCGTCCACGGGCTAGGATTTCCCCTCCACCCATTTGTTCGTGGGCTCATGTTCTACTATGGGCTGGACTTCCATGATCTGGCCCCCAATTTCATCCTCAACATCTCGGCGTTTATCGTCGTGTGCGAGGCCTTCCTCCGCATCAAGCCCCACTTCGGTCTGTGGCTGAAGACCTTCAATTTTAAACCGAAGGTGGTAGTCGGCCAGCAAGCGGAGTGTGGAGGCGCCATGGTGGAAAAATTGCCCAACGTCACCTGGCTCGAAGGCTCCTATGTGGAGACAGTGAAGGGGTGGTAATCGGGGTGGTTCTACATCACCGAGCCGCGTGACACCAACCGGGTGGCAGCCCTTGAATTTCGATCCAGCATCCCCACGCGGCTCACCTCCTGGAAAGAGAAGGGCCTATCTTGGGGTTCATCAGTGGAGCTGACCGGACTCCAGAACCATGTTCAAAACATGATAAGCAATAAAATCAAGTTTGTCAATGTGGTCCAGGTCATGCTCTTCCGCCGGATCCTCCCGTGTCAAAGACGGGCATTCAATATGTGGGAGTTCGACCCGGCTAAGCACCAGACGCTGCGAGAGCTCTTCGACACGACACACTAGGACATCTGGAGAGTGATGTTCAAGTCTGCCGAGGTACCTCCTCCCCTTACCGAGGATCGCAGACTCAGCGTAAAGTGCCCTGCCAATCCGGTAAGCTCCTTATATCTCATAAGATGTTTCTTTCCCTAGTATAATCATGTGGGGGATCTAAGCCTCCACGCCATTTAACAGAAATGGGTCGCGACAGCGGAGCGGATCGATTGTCCGGCCCCTCTACCTGAGGATCCAACAAGGGATCTCTTAACGGAGATGCTGGTTCCGGCACCCTATGAGGCGTCAGAGAAGAAGGCCAAGAAGAAGGCCACGGGGACCAGGAAAGGTCTCCGGTGCAAGGTCGTATCGGACTGATCGTCCGATAACACCGAGGCACCCTCCTCCCACGAAAACGAGGAGGAGGAAGAGGAAAGTTCTCTCCCCCAGCCGGGGGAGACAAGAAAAGGAAGGCCGCCCCATCAGGGGAAGCCGAAGGGTCCAAGAAGGGAAGGACTCTCCTTCCGGACTGCTCCACGGCGGCCGCTTTTAGCGACGAGGAGTGGTTACCCGGGGACAAGCCCCTGGCAAAGTCGTAAGTATCCGGATACCATAATAGTTCTTGGTATGTTTATTTTATTACTTCTTATGAGTCTTTGGGCTCGTCGGAGATGAACAACGATTCACTCCCGACCGCCTCCTCCCCCGCCCTACGAACGATGTCGAGGTGTTGTCTCAAAGGGTACTGAACCACGGGGAGACAGTTATGAAAGCGCCCCAAGGAGACATTCCGGATGCTGGGCGCACGAGGGGCAAGACTCCCATGGGCTCTAATGTCGGGGGCAGAAAGTCTAAGGGGGACAAGCCGTCTGTGCCGATGGCCTCTATCCATCCAGGGGAATCAGACAATTTGTTGGAAGCGCTTCGCGGCACTTCCATTGACGAAGAGCACCGCACTATCATGAGTGCGGTGGTCAAGAAGGTTCAGTCCGCCAAAAGCGGACTAACTGAAGCCTGTGTGTCGAGGGTTGGGTGCGACATATGCCAAAGAATGGCTTATCATGGTGGGGGCGAGTAGAAAGTCGCCGGTGCCTAGAAATGGGATAAGGCGAAGGCATGCACGCCGACGAATCTTACCCAGCTTCGGGGCTCTCCAGGGAGATAATACCCCTACTGCTGCTCTGCGGGGTCTCCGCATGATCACTATGGCAAAGTGTTTACACGGTTGCTCCTCGAGCTGTTTCCTGGAGGTAGGAGAAGGCAAGGCTAGCTCTCTCCTTCCTATATGACCTGGTCTATGCTAATGGATTCCAACCCTTTGCATGGATGCCCTGGGGGGTTTATATAGGCCTACCCCCCAGGGGTACAATGGTAATCCGGCTGGGCGCGGGCCCAGCCGTCAGTCTCTCTGGCCGCCGTCTTACCCGCCGACTCCTGGGGCCCGCCGACCGGCTCGGTACGGAGCCGACAGGCCACGTCCGCCACGGGTGGGTCTTGCCGGCTGTAGATTACTGTAGCCGTGCCTCTAATGACGCGGGCTCGATCATGAGGTCATGGCGACAGCTCCGCCGTCTGGCGGGCGATCACTATGGCCACTCCCGGTCGCGTCTGATTAATGGCGCGTGGGGCCCGTGGGAGGGGCAGGCCGACTCCTAGGAGCCGACTCCCATCCGGGCCGACTGGTGGCACTCTCGCCGTCTTTCGTACGCCCGCCGACTGGTAGGACCCATCATCCCTGGGTCGTACCGGCAGGCCGTCGTGGGCACAGGACTCAGCCCTCTGGGGCTGACGTCAGGGCCGACATGGCAATAGTGTCGCGCCGCGCGGAGATCTCTGCGGGTACGGCGTACTGTAGCCATGCCTGCCCTTGGAAAAGGGGTGGGAGTGGACCTTACTATGGCCACTCCCCGTCCCGTCCCTCTTTATGAGGGCATGGGGGTTGTTGGCGTCGCAGGCCGACTCCCCAAGGCCGGCTTCTCTGGAAGTCGCCAGTCAGGAGTCAGCTTATCCTGAAGTCGTCCCTGGGACTCGGCCGCGAGTGGGCAGTCGGCTGCCTCGCCGCCGACTCTCAGAAGGCGGCTCTTCGTCTTGGGGTCTCGAGGGGTGCAGTCTGCCTCAATGTCTTGAAAGGTTCTAGGCCTGGGTTAGACTACCCGTGGCCCATTACTCCGACACTGTGCCAGCCTCCTAACAGGCTTCGAGGTAAGTAATCAAATTATGAGAAAATGTTACAGCATAGACAGTAGCACCTAATGCTCTATTTGGTGTTCGGAAGAAAGGCCGAACAGAGGATCAACTAATAATCACAGGAGTCTAATTAGAATATGTCTATGTGAATAAGCAGGCTTCACTTCTGGCCGCTGCCGCTCACACGGCGGAGGTTTCCGCACTGAAGCGGGATCTTGAGCGGTCCGAGGAAGAGCTCGGCCTTACCAAGAGGCAGCTCGAAGAGAACAAAGGTAAGTGATACCTCATATGTTTATTGATAAAGAAAAAGGAAACTGGTTGTTAGATCATAGGATCGTCATGAATTTTGCTAGGGGCCACGACCGAAGTGGCAACCCTGAAGGAGGCACTGTCCGAGGCCAAAGGCAAAGCGGCCAAGGAGCGCGCCGAGCACGAGAAGCAATAGTCCCGAGTCGGCGAGGTTCAACAAGAGCTCTAGGAGTTTGTCAAGAAGTACGAGTCCTTGGAGCGTGACTCTAGGATGCAAGGGTCCGAGCTTCCGAAGGCCCTCGAGAACGCACAAAATGCCAAGGCCGAATCCCAAAAGGCCCTCCAGGAAATTGAGGCGGTCAGGAAGATAGCGGCGGGTAAGGCATTCATTATGCAAAGCAAGCATGTGAAGGAAACTTTCCTTTTACTTACCCGAATTCGGAGCTCTCCAGGAGCGTTCGCAGATCTACCCAGCAGTGTGTCGGATGCCGCGGAGTTCTACCGTGCCGAGGAAGGGATCTTGGCAGAGAGGTTGTTCTGGTCTCAGTATACTGGGACCGAACATCCGATGCCCTTGAGCGACTAGTTGAAGCAACTGGTCGAGCTTCACAAGGCGGCCGAACTGGCCATGAAGGACCTCATAGTCCGGATGTGGCCTGGCAAGCCCCTGCCTGGCAGCTATTTTGGCCTGGTAAGGCAGCTTGTGAATGCCTGCCCATGGTTTGAAGTCATAAAGTGGTCCGTCTGCATTGAGGGTGCATGCAGGGCTTTTGCCCGGGCGAAATTGCACTGGGCGAAGATGGACGCCGAAAAGATGGTGAAGGAGGGGCCGCCAGAGGGCAAGGAGCATTGCCACCCCGAAAAGTATTATGACAGTGTCCTGAAGGGTGCTCGCCTTGTGGCAGAGGAATGTGCTAAGGATGTAATATTTGAATGAATGTACTCATGTGATCCTGTAATGTGAAACGAGTTCATGTGCGCTATGTAACGCTTGTTGATTTAAAATATTACCTTCTGTGCGGCCATTTATAAAATTTGAGAGTTGGCCAGTTGGCGGCTTCTGCCCCCATGTAACTAGTACTGAGGTGTTCGGGGTAAACCTGATCACTCTTTATCCCAGTTTTGGGTCCTTCGAAGGAGTTGTTCAGCACAACGAACCATGCAATCAGACTATAAAGCTTTATCACTCTCACTTAGCCATAGAAGTCTACAATTTTAAATTTTGGCGAAGCCCCTAGTATTCAGAAGGCCGAACTTGGGGCGCTATGTACGCCTAAATCGGACAAGGCTGACTCCTCGCCCGAAGCGGAAAAAATCTTGAAGGATTTGAGACCTCTCGAACAGCAACCAACTCTCGCCGCATCATGACAGTCAGTTTCGGCTTTTTCTACTGAGGTGCTCGTCTGGAAGAACCGGGACACAGTCGTAGTAGTTCTCCCAGTGCTACCTTAGCCGATATAGCGGAATGTAAGGTACCAAAACATGGGAGCCGGGCAAACCCAACTATTGACCCAAGACATGATTCGGAGCTGATGCATATAATGCTATAAGTTCGGGGTGCCGCACTGTCGAAAGTGTTCAGACTTTTCATGCCGTGTTATGGGGTACACTGAAGCCCCTGGCGCACTGGTCGTATTAGAATGTACGGGTGCAACTTGTCGTAAGTAAGCAGACAGGGAAAAAAAGATAAAGGAATGCAATAATGAGCTGATGCTCTACATTGTTATTTAAATGATACATCAAAGCGTATGCATACATGTAGTGCAATAATTAACAAATAGGACTATTTGACATGTCCTATCCAAGGTCAAGCTGCATGTGGGTATGCAAAACAGGTATATCAATCGTTATCAGAGACCACCTGAGGATTCCCTTGTACGTCAAAGCTTCTTGCTTCCTTGGTGTTTCCTTCCCGTGACGGGTCCAATAATCAGACGATCTGAGAGGGCCTTTAGAGAATAGGGGCCTGAAAGGAAGAAAATGTTAGAGGTATACGGGTCCTGAAGCGGTTGAGCCGCATTGTGGGCTGTGCCATGGCCGTGCCTCCGCCTATGCCCATGGTATCTTGAGTGAGTAATTATGTACGCGCGACGCAAATTTCGCCGCTTGACTAGGACTAGGACGGAGGCCGAATTGCTAGGCGAGCTCTAAACGTGCCTGGCGATCCTCTTGCAGGGTACTCCGGACTCGCTTGAAGGTGTCCGGGGTCTTTTTCGCCGAATTGGCGGTTTGCCTCATAAGGCTGCTTTGCGCTTCTGCTGGGAGGGCCGCAGTGTGCTCCTCCATGCGGAGCGAGCGTTCTGTGTTTCCATTAACTGTTATAACCCCGCGAATGCATAATGCGGTACCGCATTGAATCTGGCAAATGCGGTTCATCCGAGCAGTGCATGATAGCCACTACGGAAGGGGACGATATCGAAGATTAACTCCTCGCTTCGGAAGTTGTCCGGAGATCCGAAGACTACTTCCAGTGTTATTGAGCCCGTGCAACAGGCCTCTACACATGGGATGACACCTTTAAAGGTGGTTTTGGTGGGTTTGATCCTCGAGGGGTCTATACCCATTTTGCGCACTGTATCCTGATAAAGCAAGTTCAGGCTGCTGCCACCGTCGATAAGGACTCGAGTGAGATGAAATCCATCAATGATGGGGTCGAGGACCAATGCGGCAGAACCGCTGAGGGAGTCCTGGATTAGGGGGTCTCCGGACAGCCGGACTATATCCTTTGGCCGGACTGTTGGACTATGAAGATACAAGATTGAAGACTTTGTCCCGTGTCCGGATGGTACTTTCCTTGGCGTGGAAGGCAAGATTGGCAATACGGATATGTAGATCTCCTCCCTTGTAACCGACTCTGTATAACCCTAGCCCCCTCCGGTGTCTATATAAACCGGAGGGTTTAGTCCGTAGGACAACAGACAATCATACCATAGGCTAGATTCTAGGGTTTAGCCTCTACGATCTCGTGGTAGATCAACTCTTGTAATACTCATATCATCAATAACAATCAAGCAAGACGTAGGGTATTACCTCCATCAAGAGGGCCCGAACCTGGGTAAACATCATGTCCCCTGCCTCCTGTTACCATCCGCCTTAGACGCACAAGTCGGGACCCCTACCCGAGATCCGCCGGTTTTGACACCGACATTGGTGCTTTCATTGAGAGTTCCACTGTGCCGTCACCATAAGGCTCGATGGCCCCTTCGATCATCGGTAACAATGCGGTCCAGGGTGAGGTTTTCCTCCCCGGACAGATCTTCGTATTCGGCGGCTTCGCACTGCGGGCCAATTCGCTTGGCCATCTGGAGCAGATCGAGAGCTACGCCCCTAGCCATCAGGTTAGGTTCGGATGCTTAAACTACACTGCCGACATCCGCGGAGACTTGATCTTCGACGGATTCGAGCCCATGTCAGGTGCGCCGCACGATCACGACGAGCATGATTTAGCTCTGTCGTCGGATAGTGTTCAAGAGATCACACCTACAACTACTCGGGCCTTCAATCTGGAGCAAACTGCGCCATCAGAGGATGGAGTGATAGACCCCGCCACGGAGGACGCACTCTCAGTGGCGATGGAGCCGGATACTGACTTCACCCCTTACGAGAGCCGTGTCGCCGAACCACTGGATTCGTCTCAGGCCACGGACTCCAAGCCGCCTGCATCCGTGCCTATCGAATCCGACTGGGCGCCGATCATGGAGTTCACCTCCACGGATATCTTTTAGCACTCGCCTTTCGGCGATGTGCTAAATTCACTAAGGTCTTTCTCCTTGTTAGGAGAACCTTGGCCGAACTATGTCCGGCTAGAATGGGATGCGAACGACGAAGAAATTCGCTGCCCACCCACCACCCACTTAGTAGCCACTGTCGATGATTTAACTGACATGCTCGACTTCGACTCCGAAGACATCGATGGTATGGACGATGATGCGGGAGACGAACAGGAACCACCGCCCACAGGGCGCTGGAATGCCACCTCATTATATGATATATACATGGTGGACACCCCCAAAGAAGGCAATGACGACGAGACAGTGGAGGATGACCCCTCCAAGAAGCAACCCAAGCGCCGACGTCAGCGGCGCCGCTCTAAGTCCCGCCATAGCAAAAGTAGTGATACCGGCACAAGAGACAATAACCCTCCGGATAGTGCCGAAGACAACCACAATCCCCTCCAGCATGATGTAGAGCAGGAGGGTGAACAAGCTAGCCCTCCAGAACAGGCAGCAGATGGAGAATCAGTGGAGGACAATTACATGCCTCTCTCCGAAGACGAGGTGAGCCTCGGCGACGAAGAATTTATCGTGCCTGAGGATCCCGTCGAGCAGGAGCGCTTCAAGCGCCGGCTTATGGCCATCGCAAATAGCCTGAAGAAAAAGCAACAATAGCTTCAAGCTGATCAAGACTTGCTAGCAGATAGATGGACCGAAGTCCTTGCACCGAGGAATACGAACTCGAGCGCCCCTCCAAGAATTACCCAAAGCACATGTTGCTACTCACCTCGAGGAGGAAGCATTGAAACCTCCATCACCAGTGTACAATGGGCTGACCGGCCACTGATACGTCTCCAACGTATCTATAAGTTTTGATTGTTCCATGCTATTATATTATCTGTTTTAGATGTTTATGGGCTTTATTATACACTTTTATATTATTTTTGGGACTAACATATTAACCCAGAGCCCAGTGCCAGGTTCTGTTTTTTCCTTGTTTTAGAATATCGCAGAAAAGGAAAATCAAACGGAGTCCAATTGAGCTGAAACTTCACGGAACTTATTTTTGGATCAGAAGAAGCCCAGAAGAATTGGAGTGCACGTCAGGGGATCAAAGAGGAGGCCACGAGGCAGGGGGCGCGCCCACCCCCTGGGCGCGCCCTCCACCCTCGTGGGCCCCTCGTGCCCCCCCTGACGCACTTCTTCCTCCTATATATCTCCATATACCCTAAAACGATCGGGGAGCACAATAGATCGGGAGTTCCGCCGCCAGAAGCCTCCGTAGCCACCGAAAGCCAATCTAGACCCATTCCGGCACCCTACCGGAGGGGGAAATCCCTCTCCGGTGGCCATCTTCATCATCCCGGTGCTCTCTATGATGAGGAGGGAGTAGTTCTCTCTCGGGGCTGAGGGTATGTACCAGTAGCTATGTGTTTGATCTCTCTCTCATGTTCTTGAGGTGGCACGATCTTGATGTATCGCGAGCTTTGCTATTATAGTTGGATCCTATGATGTTTTCTCCCCCCTCTACTCTCTTCTAATGGATTGAGTTTCCCCTTTGAAGTTATCTTATCAGATTGAGTCTTTAAAGATTTGAGAACACTTGATGTATGTCTTGCCGTGCGTATCTGTGGTGACAATGGGATACCACGTGATTCACTTCATGTATGTTTTGGTGATCCACTTGCAGGTTCCGCCCATGAACCTATGCATAGGGGTTGGCACATGTTTTTGTCGTGATTCTTCGGTAGAAACTTTGGGGCACTCTTTGAGGTTCTATGTATTGGTTGAATAGATGAATCTGAGATTGTGTGACGCATATCGTATAATCATACCCACGGATACTTGAGGTGACATTGGAGTATCTAGGTGACATTAGGGTTTTGGTTGATTTGTGTCTTAAGGTGTTATTCTAGTACGAACTCTAGGGCTGTTTGTGACACTTATAGGAATAGCCCAACGGATTGATTGGAAAGAATAACTTTGAGGTGGTTTCGTACCCTACCATAATCTCTTCGTTTGTTCTCCGCTATTAGTGACTTTGGAATGACTCTTTGTTGCATGTTGAGGGATAGTTATATGATCCAATTATGTTATTATTGTTGAGGGAACTTGCACTAGCGAAAGTATGAACCCTAGGCCTTGTTTCAATGCATTGCAATACCGTTTACGCTCACTTTCACCAATAGTTACCTTGCTGTTTTTATATTTTCAGATTACAAAAACTATTATCTACTATCCATATACCACTTGTAACACCATCTCTTCGCCGAACTAGTGCACCTATACAATTTACCATTGTAATGGGTGTGTTGGGGACACAAGAGACTCTTTGTTATTTGGTTGCAGGGTTGCTTGAGAGAGACCATCTTCATCCTACACCTGTTACCGATTGATAAACCTTAGGTCATCCACTTGAGGGAAATTTGCTATTGTCCTACAAACCTTTGCACTTGGAGGCCCAACAACGTCTACAAGAAGAAGGTTGTGTAGTAGACACGAAGCTCTTTTCTGGCGCTGTTGCCGGGGAGGTTAGCGCTTGAAGGTATATCTTTAGATCTTGCAATCGAATCTTTTTGTTTCTTGTTTTAGCACTAGTTTAGTTTATAAAAGAAAACTACAAAAATATGGAATTGAGTTTGCCTCATACGCTTCATCTTTTGAATATCTTTCGTGAGTATGATGGAAAGGAAAATTGTGCCAAAGTGTTAAAATGTTTGGCACAAAATCTTTGAATGATGAGCATGATTGCAATGTTGTTAGTATGAACTCCTTGAATATCCATGGTACTAATGATGATTGCACTAGTTATGATGAAAATGTCTCCTATAAACATGTCAATTTTTGTGGAGTGCATTGGGTTTGTAAGTACACACCAAATAGGGAAGATAGATATTGCAAGAGGCATAAGTACTTAGAAACTAAATTTTTGTAAGAAAGGCTGGATGATTGTGCTGAAAATTTAAATTTTCTTGGCCATACTTGTGAGCTTTGCAATGAACATGGTCATTTTACCATCCGATGCAAATTGTTTCATGATCTAATCGTGTCTAAAAATTGTGATGAGTTGATTTCCCTTGCACATTATAATGAACTTAGCTTTCTTATGGGTTGCGAAGAAATGAAACATATAACCGGGGATCTTCTAGAATTTTCCCGTTATAAACTGCTTGGCTTTGATCTAGAGGAAATTTATATGTATTATGCGGTGAATTGCATTGAAAATCCTTATATTGCCAATTACATAAAGAAAAGAAAACAAATAGAGGATGAAGAGAATACTAACGAAAGGGAAGAGACTTCCCAATACCCTTCTATTATTTCTTATGATGAATCAGGTAACGAGGAGGAGCCTCCTATTCAACCAATCTCATTAATAAGGAGCTCCAAAAATAGGATTGAACCCACACATGATTCGGTGAAGAAGAAGAAAAGAAAAAGGAAGAGAGTTAAAAAGATATCTCTCCCAAATAATGCAGCTCCTATTACTATTGTGCCTCATGAAAATATAATTGTGGAAGATAATGATACTTCTTATGATCTTGAAAATATTTTTGGCACTTGCTTGGAAGAATATGATAATTGCTATACTATTGATGCTATCCATACTATTAATGATGAGAGTGATTATGCTTATGATATGAAAAGGCCCAAGCTTGGGGATGCTATGTTTGATGAAGATGATGTTTTTGAGAATATATTTGATGCAATTAATGTTTGTCCCAAGCTTGGGGAAGCTATGTTTAATGACGATATTTTTTGTCTCCCAAGTTTTGATATGCAAATTTATAATGATGATAGCATGCCTCCTACCTATGATGATTATTGTGATGATACTTGTGCCATAAAAAGTAGTGATTATATTTATAAAACTTGTCATGATTATGGTTACCCCTTCTCTGAACATTACTCTTTTAATGTGGAAACAATTTATAGTATTCGAGTTTCTTATGACACTTCCACTACCCCGAATGAGAAGAATTTTGCTTATGTGGAGAGTAATAAAATTTCTATGCTTGTAGATCATGAAAAGAATGCTTTAGGTGCTGGTTATATTGTTGAATTCATTCATGATGCTACTGAAAATTATTATGAGGGAGGAATATATGCTCGTAGGAATAGCAATAATATCAAGTTTCCTCTCTACGTGCTTAAAGTTTTAAAGTTATGTTTGTTTTGCCTTCCTATGCTAGTTGATTATTGTTCCCATAAGTTGTTTGCTCACAAAATCCCTATGCATGGGAAATGGTTTATACTTAAATTTGCTAGTCATATTCTTCATGATGCTCTTTTTATGTTTCAATTCTTATCCTTTATGTGAGCATCATTGAAATCATCATGCCTAGCTAGGGGCGTCAAACGATAGCGCTTGTTGGGAGGCAACCCAACTTTATTTTTGTTCCTTGCTTTTTGTTCCTGTTTAGTAATAAATAATTCATCTAGCCTCTGTTTAGATGTGGTTTTATGCTTTTAATTAGTGTTTGTGCCAAGTAGAACCGTTGGGAAGACTTGGGGAAAGTCTTGTTAATCTTGCTGTAAAAAAAGAGAAACTTTAGCACCCACGAGAACTGCTGCCATTTTTATTTGGAAAGTGCTATTTAGTTAATTATTTTTGCAAATGATTAATAGACAAATTACTCAGGTCCACCAATTTATTTGAGAATTTTATGAGTTCCAGAAGAATATGTTTGATCCAGATTACTACAGACTGTTCTGTTTTTGACAGATTCTGTTTTCTATGTGTTGTTTGCTTATTTTGATGAATCTATGAGTAGTATCGGAGGGTATGAACCATAGAGAACTTGGAATTATAGTTGTATCGCGAGCTTTGCTATTATAGTTGGATCCTATGATGTTTTCTCCCCCCTCTACTCTCTTGTAATGGATTGAGTTTCCCCTTTGAAGTTATCTTATCGGATTGAGTCTTTGAAGATTTGAGAACACTTGATGTATGTCTTGCCGTGCGTATCTGTGGTGACAATGGGATACCACGTGATTCACTTGATGTATGTTTTGGTGATCAACTTGCGGGTTCCGCCCATGAACCTATGCATAGGGGTTGGCACATTTTTTCGTCGTGATTCTCCGGTAGAAACTTTGGGGCACTCTTCGAGGTTCTATGTATTGGTTGAATAGATGAATCTGAGATTGTGTAACGCATATCGTATAATCATACCCATGGATACTTGAGGTGATATTGGAGTATATAGTTGACATTAGGGTTTTGGTTGATTTGTGTCTTAAGGTGTTATTCTAGTACGAACTCTAGGGCTGTTTGTGACACTTATAGGAATAGCCCAACGGATTGATTGGAAAGAATAACTTTGAGGTGGTTTCGTACCCTACCATAATCTCTTCGTTTGTTCTTTGCTATTCGTGACTTTGGAGTGACTCTTTGTTGCATGTTGAGGGATAGTTATATGATCCAATTATGTTATTATTGTTGAGGGAACTTGCACTAGCGAAAGTATGAATCCTAGGCCTTGTCTCAACGCATTGCAATACCGTTTACGCTCACTTTTACCAATAGTTACCTTGCTGTTTTTATATTTTCAGATTACAAAAACTATTATCTACTATCCATATACCACTTGTATCACCATCTCTTTGCCGAACTAGTGCACCTATACAATTTACCATTGTATTGGGTGCGTTAGGGACACAAGAGACTCTTTGTTATTTGGTTGCAGGGTTGCTTGAGAGAGACCATCTTCATCCTACGCCTGTTACGGATTGATAAACCTTAGGTCATCCACTTGAGGGAAATTTGCTACTGTCCTACAAACCTCTGCACTTGGAGGCCCAACAACATCTACAAGAAGAAGGTTGTGTTGTAGACATCAGCCACCGCGTGGCCGAGCCAGAGAGGCGTTTCAGCCTGAAGTTCAGCTTGCACCCCGCCGCCACTCAATCAAAAATACCAAGGCCCGGAGCAACAGACGGGACCTATGAGAGTATTGGACAGTAGGGCAAAACATGCAAGGTCAATATACGGGTCACGGGGGTGCCCGCCAACACGGGACGATGACCGTCGTGCCGGATACACTAAAAGTAAATCCGTCCGGGCCGAATACAGCAAGCAAGACTCATATTAACTACGTCGGGTTATAGCCCGACACAGAGGCGCCACACACCCCCTATGCTTCGCTGATGAAGTTATGGATCACGAATTCCTGGAGGGTTTTAAACCCGTAAATATCGAATCGTATGATGGTACAACAGATCCCGCTTTATGGATTGATGATTTCCTCCTTCACATCCACATGGCTCGCGGTGATGATCTACATGCCATCAAGTACCTCCCACTAAAGCTCAAAGGACCAGCTCAACATTGGCTGAATAGTTTGCCAGCAGACTTGGTGGGTAGTTGGGAGGATTTGGAAGATGCATTCCTTGACAACTTCCAGGGCACCTATGTGCGAGCACCGGATGCTGATGACTTGAGCCATATAACTCAGCAGCCAGGGGAATCGGCTAGGCAATTCTGGACACGGTTCCTAACTAAGAAAAACCAAATTGTCGACTGTCTGGATGCAGAGGCCTTAGCGGCATTCAAGCATAGCATCCGTGATGAGTGGCTTGCCCGGCACCTCGGCTAGGAGAAGCCGAAGTCTATGGCAGCCCTCATGACACTCATGACCCGCTTTTGCACGGGCGAGGATAGCTGGCTGGCTCGTAGCAACAACACATCAAGGAATCCGGGTACTCCAGATACCAAAGTTGCCAACGGTACACCACGTCGCAACAACGGTGATAACACCGATGGCATGGCAGTCAATGCCGGATTCAGAGGCTCTAGATCCGGTCAGCGGAAAAAGCCATTCAAAAGAAGTACTCCGGGCCCGTCCAGTTTGGATCGCATACTGGATCGCTCGTGTCAAATCCACGGCACCCCCGATAAGCCAGCCAATCACACCAACAGAGAATGTTGGGTGTTCAAGCAGGCCGACAAGTTAAATGCCGAAAACAAGGATAAGGGGCTGCATAGTGATGACGAGGAGGAGCCCTGGCCGCCGAACACAGGAGGACAGAAGAGGTTCCCCCCACAAGTGAAGACGGTGAACATGATATACGCAACCCACATTCCCAAGAGGGAACGGAAGCATTCAATACGGGACGTCTATGCGATGGAGCCCGTCGCCCCAAAGTTCAACCCATGGTCCGCTTGTCCGATCACCTATGATCGCAGGGACCACCCCACTAGTATCCATCATGGCGGATCCACCGCACTGGTCCTAGACCCCATCATCGATGGATTCCACCTCACTCGAGTCCTTATGGACGACGGCAGCAACCTGAACCTGCTCTATCAGGATACAGTGCACAAAATGAGTATAGATCCCTCGAGGATCAAACCCACCAAAACCACCTTTAAGGACGTCATCCCAGGTGTTGAGGCCCATTGCACGGGCTCAATCACACTAGAAGTGGTCTTTGGATCTCCGGACAACTTCCAAAGCGAGGAGTTAATCTTCGATATCGTCCCGTTTCGTAGCGGCTATCACGCACTGCTCGGGCGAACCGCATTTGCAAAATTCAATGCGGTACCACATTACGCATACCTCAAGCTCAAGATGCCAGGACCTAGGGGGTCATAATAGTCAATGGAAACACAGAACGCTAGCTCCGCACGGAAGAGCACACTGCGGCCCTCGCAGCAGAAGCACAAAGCAGCATTTTAAGGCAAACCACCAATTCGGCGATACCGTCAAGCGAGTCCGGAGTAAACTGCAACAGGATCGCCTGACATGTTCAGAGCTCGCCTAGCAATTCGGCCCCCGTCCTAGTCCCAGTCAAGCGACGAAATCCGTGCCGCGCGTACATAATTACGCACTGAAAATACCATGGGCATAGGCGGGGGCACGATCAGGGCACGTCCCGCAATGCGGCTTAACCGCCCTAGGAGTTGTATACCTTTATCATTTTTTCTCTTTCAGGACCTAACTCTCGGAATGCCGTTTTCAGCATTACGATTGCCGGACACATTATGGGAAGGAACAACCAAGGAGGCAATAAGCTAAGATGTACACGGGAACCCCCAGGTGGTCTCTAAAAATAATCTATATACCCGCTTTCTACTATCCATACGTAGCTTGCCCCGGATAGGACATGTCAAATAGTCCTATTTTCTGCTTATTGCACTACTTGTATCAGTATGCTTTGACGTATTATTTAAATAAATGCATAGCATTAGTCTATTATTGCATTATTCATCCCCTTTTTCTTATATGTTCATTTACGACAACTTGCACCCGTACATTCTGGTACGGTCAGTACGCCAGGGGCTTCCGTTTACCCCATAATATGGTGTGAGAAGTCTGAACACTTTTGACAGTGCGGCACCCCGAACTTATAGCATTATATGCATCAGCTCTGAATCATGTCTTGGGTCAATAGTTGGGTTTGCCCGGCTCCCATGCTTTGGTACCTTACGTTCCGCTATATCGGCTAAGGTAGCTCTAGGAGAACTACTACGATTGTGTCCCGGTTCTTCCGGACAAGCACCTCAGTAGACAAAAGCCGAAAACTGACTGTCATGATAAGGCGAGAGCTGGTCGCTGTTCGAGAGGTCTCAAGTCCTTAAAGACTTTGTCTGCTTCGGGTGAGGAGTCGGCCTTGCCCAATTTAGGCGAGTATAGCGCCCCTAATTCGGCCATCCGAATACTAGGGGCTTCGCCAAAATTTAAAATTGTAGACTTCTATGGCCAAGTGAGAGTGATAAAGTGTAACACCCCGGATGTAACTTTCCCAATTTGTACTCCAACTCCTGCCGTTTCCGGCGTTAAGTTAATTTATTTTCTCGGGTTCGGGTCTTTGTCTACGTGTGTTGTTATCGTTGTCATGCATCTCATATCATGTCATCATGTGCATTGCATTTGCATACGTGTTTGTCTCATGCATTCGAGCATTTTCCCCGTTGTCCGTTTTGCATTCCGGCGCCTCGTTCTCCTCCGGTGGTCATTTCTAGCTTTCTTTCGTGTGTGGGGATTAAACATTTTCGGATTGGACCTAGACTTGCCAAGCGGCCTTGGTTTACTATCAGTAGACTGCCTGTCAAGTTTCGTATCATTTGGACTTCGTTTGATACTCCAACGGTTAACCGAGGGACCGAAAATGCCTCATGTGTGTTGCAGCCCAACACCCCTCCAATTTGGCCCAAAACCCACCTAAACCTGCTCCATCATCTAGAGCGTTCGATCACGATCGCGTGGCCGAAAACCGCACCTCATTTGGACTCTCCTAGCTCCCTCTATGCCTATAAATAGGTCCTCCTAAAAAATCTCGGATCCCCCTCCCCGAAACCCTAAAAATCGCCTCCGCGCGGCCGGACATTGTCCGCACCGCGCCGGACACTCCGCCTCCGCCAACCGCCGCTTGCCACGTGGCAGATCGCCTCCACCGCCGCCTGCGGCCCGTCGGGCCCGAGGAGAGCCCCCGGGGCCCAGGTCTTCTCCGCCGCCGCCCGACCTCCTCCTTCCTCCCGCGCCGCTCGCCGGATCCCTCCCGCCACCGTGCCGGCACCGCGCCGCCGCCCTCCATCGCTGCACGCCATCGCCTCCGCCTCGGTCGCCGACCGGCCGCCGCCATCGCCCGCGGCCGCGCCGCCCTTGCCACCCCGACGCCGCGCCCGCCGTCCCGTGCTCCGGCAAGAGCACGCCGGCGATCCCCATCGCCCTCCTCCGGCCGGTGAGCCCGCCAAGTCCAGCCATCCTCGACTTCCGCGCCACTACTACAGTGTTTTTCGCCGATCCAGATCTGGCCGTGAACAGTAAACCCTAGGTCAAATTTCTTCTAAGTCCCCGGATTTTCCTAGCCCAAGTGCTCCTGTTCATAGCCTCGTAACTTTGCATCCGTAGCTCCGATTCATGCATATAGCATATCGAAATGTTCATCTCAGAGAGTACATCATTTCATTCCATTGCATCATTTTCATTTGAGTTCATCTTGTTGCCCGAAATGCTGTTAGAAGAGGGCTACTTGAGATAATTGTCAGATCTGCTGCTCCATTTAGGTTTTTGTCATTTTTGCCATGCTTTACTTTGCCATGTTCAGGTCCTGTAGCATGTAGTTTTGCTGCTCCGAAGAGTGCTACCTGATCTAAAATTCCAGACAAGTGTTAATTTCACTAAGTCTGAGATCTGTTTGCCATATGCATTTTTGCCATGCTTGTTTGAACCTGTTAATGGATGAATTGGCCGTAGCTCAGTGCTAGACTTTTGTTAAGTATCTTGAATGCATCCCTGCCATGTATTTTGATGTCATGTTTGGGAGCTATAGCATGTTCATCTCATTGCATTTAGATGGCTACTTGCTGTAAATCGCAGATCGGTGTCATATTTGAATCGCTTGCCATTTCCAAACCGTAACTCCGATTCCGGCGTTCTTTATATCGTTTTCAAGCGATTTCATCTCATATTTCCAGTGGAAAACTTGAATTTCCAAGTTGAGGCCAGGTTCTTGCATTTCCTGTCACATCTTGCATATGCATCCCGCATCACATCCCGCATAACATATCATCTTTGCATCATGTTGTTTGAGTTGCACGTGGTTGATTGTGTCCTTGTTGCTTGTTTGTCTTGTTTGGGTAGAGCCGGGAGACGAGTTCGCTAACGAGGAGCCCGTTGAGTTTGCTTTTGAGGATCCATTCAACTCTGACAACTGTGCAGGCAAGATGATCATACCCTCGAAATCACTACTATCTTTGCTATGCTAGTTTGCTCGCTCTTTTGTTATGCCAATGCTACGATGCCTACCACTTGCTTTCAAGCCTCCCAAATTGCCATGTCAAACTTCTAACCCACCATGTCCTAGCAAACCCTTGATTGTCTATGTTACCGCTTTGCTCAACCCCTCTTATAGCGTTGCTAGTTGCAGGTGAAGATTTGGAGGCCGTTCCTTGTTGGAACATTTATTTACTTGTTGGGATATCATTATATTATCTTGTTATCTTAACGCATCTATATACTTGGTAAAGGGTGGAAGGCTCGGCCTCTCGCCTAGTGTTTTGTTCCACTCTTGCCGCCCTAGTTTCCATCATATCGGTGTTATGTTCCCGGATTTTGCGTTCCTTACGCGGTTGGGTTATAATGGGGACCCCTTGATAGTTCGCCTTGATTAAAGCTTTTCCAGCAATGCCCAACCTTGGTTTTACCATTTTCCACCTAGCCTTTTCTTTCCCTTGGGTTCTGCAGACTCAAGGGTCATCTTTATTTTAACCCCCCCCCCCCCGGGCCAGTGCTCCTCTAAGTGTTGGTCCAAACTGTCAGCCGCCGGTGGCTACCAGGAGCAACTCTGGGCTGGCCTACCGGAAGTTTAGACAATCTGAGTGTGCCCTGAGAAAGAGATATGTGCAGCTCCTATCGGGATTTGTCGGCACATTCGGGCGGTGTTGCTGGTCTTGTTTTAACCTGTCGAAGTGTCTTGAAGAACCGAGATACCGAGTCTGATCGGAACGTCTTGGGAGGAGGTCTATTCCTTCGTTGACCGTGAGAGCTTGTCATGGGCTAAGTTGGGACTCCCCTGCAGGGATTTGAAATTTTGAAAGCCGTGCCCGCGGTTATGGGCAGATGGGAATTTGTTAATGTCCGATTGTAGATAACTTTAACCTTAACTTAATTAAAATGAGCCAACTAAGTGTGTTACCGTGATGGCCTCTTCTCGGCGGAGCCCGAGAAGTGGACACGGTGTTGGAGTTATGTTTGCGCAGGTTGTTCTCTAGTTTCTCCCTCGCGCTTTGCCTCCTCTTCTCGCTCTCTTTTGCGAATAAGTTAGCCACCATATTTGCTAGTCGCTTGCTGCAGATCCACATATATTTGTACCTTGCCTTACCTATAAGCTTAAATAGTCTTGATCGCGAGGGTGCGAGATTGCTGAGTTCCTGTGGCTCACAGATTACTATTACACCAGATGCAGGGCCCGATGATTCCGCTCCAGGAGACACGTTTGAGCTCAAGTGGGAGTTCGACGAAGACTCTCAATGTTACTATGTTTCCTTTCCTGATGATCAGTAGTGGTGCCCAGTTGGGGGTGATCGGGACCGTGTCGCTTGTTGGGTTATCTTTTATTTTGGCGCCGTAGTTGGGCCATGAGTGTTTGGTTGATGTAATGTTATTTATGTACTTGATTGACGTGGCGAGTGTAAGCCAATTATGTTATCTCCCCTTTTATTACATATATATTACATGGGATGTTGTGAAGATTGCCTAACTTGCGACATATGCCTTCAATGCGATTATGCCTCTAAGTCGTGCCTCGACACGTGGGAGATATAGTCGCATCGAGGGTGTTATAAGTTGGTAATCAGAGCCTTCCCCGACCTTAGGAGCCCCATTGCTTGATCGTTTTTAGCGGCCGAGTTGTGTCTAGAAAAATGTTTTGAGTCAATTAGGAATTATAATCGGAGAGTTTAGGAATTCTTTTTACTTCCCAGTCTCCTCATCGCTCTGGTAAGGCATCCTGACGTAGAGTTTTGACTCTTCTCTTCTCAAATTTCACTAAAAAAAATTTAGGATCACGCGGGTATCTTGGAATCGTTCCAATGGTTTTATGATGAGATCATTGTCTTGGTGCCTCCTGTCAGGGGTTTTGTGGAAGTGTCCCGGGGAGTTGAGCTCTGAGGTGTTGTCGTCATAATTTTATCGTTAGAGTTTTGGACTACCTGAGTTTAGTACGCCGACATCGAAAATCTCTTTTATGCAGTTCGTTGGTGAGATAACCTCGACGCCACCCAGTATTGGGGCGGGAGTTCGGGAGTATCGCCATAACTTGTATAACGGATGCTTTTCGAAGGTTGAGGTAGATGGTTTCCGAAGTTTTCTTGGTTATGTGTTGAAGGATGGATACAGCTGGATGTAGGATTTGCTAGTTTGGGTGAGATATTATGCTTCCCCTGTATCCCCAACACCTGATTGCATAACCGGAAAGGTTCGGGAGTTTCATAGGTGGGAATTCTTGTAGCTCTAGTTCTTCTTCCACGGATATTGGTTTGAGATTGGGATTTCTTACCGATTATTCGTTCCTGATCCGTACCTTGTTGATTTATTTCTCTATCTTAATTCTAAGTGGCTTCTCAATTTATGGATATGTGGCCATTTCAAGAGGAATGCATTCGTTCATTTTGTTCGGATGTCAAGACTATATGTTGCAATTTTCATTCTACTGGATTCAGCTTCGATAATTGTCTATCAATGTGCTAATGGATGTCAACCTCTTCAGGATGGCTCCTCCAACGCGCACGACTCCGAATCCTAATCCGCCACCACCTCCCCCTCCTCCGGAGGCATGGCAAGCTGTGATGGCCGCAACCAATGCAAACACACAGTTGATCATGCAAATTCTTCAAGAGCGCAATCAAGGCAACCAAGGGAACTAAGTCAACAATCAGAATCACTTTGCTACACTCAACCAGTTCCTTGCTAACGGGCCAAAGACTTTCAGCAATTGTGTTGAGGCAACCGATGCTGACGATTGGCTCGTGGATCTGTGCAAGCATTTCAAGTGCAGTAACGTCAGGCCTGAGGACTTTGTTAAGTTCGCTTCCTTCCAACTCAAAGATCGAGCTGCAGAATGGTTCCAGCAGTACAAGGACTCCAGAGGTGGACGTGTTATTACCTGGGATGAATTTCGTCAAGATTTCCGAGCTCATCATATCCCTCAGAGCGTGGTTGAAACCAAGCGTGAGGAATTCCGCAACCTGAAGCAAGGCTCTTTGTCTGTCTATGACTACAACAAGTTGTTTCAGAAGCTCGCCCGCTTTGCTAAGCAGGACGTACCTGATGAGAAGAGCATGATATACCAGTTCATGGGTGGTCTCAGAGAAGAAATTCAGCTAGCTCTTGTTCTCTTCGAGCCCTTGAGATACGATGAGTTCTACAACATGGCACTGAAGCAAGAGGCTGCTCAGTTGAGGTGTGATGCTTCCAAGAAGCGATTCAGACATGTTACTCTTTCTTCCTCTACTCAAGTGGCCAAGCAGCAGAAGTATTGGCTTCCTCCTCCTCCGTTCCGTCAGCCGTATCAGCAGAAGAGCAAAGGTGGCAGTGGTTCTTCCCACCCACCCAACCCTGGCTTTCAGAACAAGACTTCGTCTCAAGCTCCAAGATCGAGTGCTCCGTATCACCGTCCGCTTTCAGAGGTCACGTGCAAGAAGTGCCAACGGAAGGGTCACTATGCCAACAAGTGTTTCAACCAGAGGCGTCTTCCTCCTCCTCCTCCTGTCAGATCGGCAAGTACAACTGTGGTCAAGCATAACCCCAAGTATGCCAAGGTCAATATGGTGAATGCAGCTCAGGCAGAGGATTCATCAGATGTCATCATGGGTAACCTTCCTATTAACGATGTTCCTGCAAAAGTTCTTTTTGACACTGGTGCATCGCATTGTTTTATCTTGAGACCTTTTGCATCTAAGCATGGGTGGTTTTCTCAAGTTATGCATAAGCCATTAGCAGTCGTCTCTCCGGGTAAATGTTTGCTCACTAACTACGAGGTTCCGGATATTTCTATCTCGATGGGTGATTTCAAGTTTCTGGCTTCTCCAATGATCCTTGGTAACTCGGATATTGATCTTATTCTCGGAATGGATTGGCTTTCTAAGCACAAGGCTCAGCTTGATTGTGCAGCCAGGCAGATTCAATTGACTCATTCATCTGAGGATGTAATTGTCTTTGCTGCTCGGGATAATACAATCTGTCTATTTTCTCTCAATGAGAAGGGTGAACTGGATGCCATCTCGCAAATTCCAGTCGTTTGCGAATATCAAGACGTCTTTCTAGAAGAGCTTCCAGGAATGCCTCCGCACCGGCTAGTTGAATTCGTTATTGATCTTGAGCCTAGTACAGAACCTGTGTGCAAGCGTCCTTACAAGCTCGGACCTAAAGAGTTGAAGGAGCTGAAGAAGCAACTCGATATTCAAGAGAAAATGGGCCTCATCCGGCCTAGTTCTTCTCCGTGGGGTTGTGGTGTTCTTTTTGTGAAGAAGAAGGATGGAACGGACCGACTTTGTGTGGATTACCGTCCATTGAACAAGAAGACCATCAAGAACAAATACCCACTTCCCAACATCAACGAGCTGTTCGAAAACCTCAAAGGTGCCCAAGTATTCTCCAAGCTTGATCTCCGTATGGGTTATCATCAGATTCGAATCCGTGAGCAAGATATTCCCAAGACGGCTTTCAGGACAAGCTATGGTTCATATGAATACACTGTCATGTCTTTTGGCCTCGTCAACGCTCCCCCGACGTTCTCTTGCATGATGAACTTCATCTTCAACGCCTACACCAATGACTTTGTTTTGGTCTATCTCGACGACATTCTGGTTTTCTCCAAGAACAAGGAAGATCATGCCAAGCACTTGCGTTTGGTACTCGATAAGCTCAGGGAACATCAGTTCTACGCCAAGTTCTCCAAGTGTGAATTTTGGCTCGATGAGGTTCTTTATCTTGGTCATATCATCTCTGCCAAGGGCATTGCGGTGAATCCTGAGAAGGTGTCTGCAATTGTGAATTGGGAACCTCCTCAAAACGTGAAGCAACTCCGTAGCTTTCTCGGTCTCGCAAGCTATTGTCGAAGATTCGTTGAAAACTTTTCTAAGATCGCGAAGCCTCTCTCTAATCTTCTTTAGAAGCATGTCAAGTACGTTTGGTCTCCGGAGTGTGACATTGCTTTCAACACTTTGAAAGAGAAATTGATCACTGCTCTAGTTCTGACTCCGCCTGATGAATCCAAATCGTACGAGGTTTTTTGTGATGCCTCTCTCCAAGGTCTTGGCGCAGTATTGATGCAAGAGAAGAAAGTTGTTGCTTATACCTCTCGCCAGTTGAAGCCTAATGAGAAGAACTACCCCACTCATGATCTCGAGTTGGCGGCAGTTGTGCATGCTCTTTTGACTTGGAGACATCTTCTATTGGGAAGAAAAGTGGACATTTTCACTGATCACAAGAGTCTCAAGTACATCTTCACTCAGCCTAATCTCAACCTCAGGCAAACTCGATGGGTCGAAATCACTCAAGAGTATAATCCGAGTATCGAGTATACTCCAGGCAAGGCCAATGTGATTGCTGACGCATTGAGCAGAAAAGCTTATTGCAACAGTCTGATTCTTAAGCCTTATCAACCCGAGCTTTGTGAAGCTTTCCGCAAACTTAATCTGTAAGTTATTCCTCAAGGTTTCCTCGCCAACCTTCTAGTCTCTCCTACCTTGGAAGACCAGATTCGCCAAGCCCAGCTTCTTGATGCTATGGTGAAAAAGGTGAAGATTGGGATTGCCAAGAGTCAACCCAAGTACAAGTGCTACCACCTTGATGACAAGGATACTCTCTTCTTTGAGGATCGTATTGTTGTACCCAAAGGTGAACTTCGTAAAGTGATCATGAACGAGGCTCACAATTCTCTCCTCTCCATCCACCCTGGGAGTACGAAGATGTATCAGGACCTTAAGCAGGCTTATTGGTGGACTCGAATGAAGCGCGAGATTGCTCAATTCGTGAATGAATGTGATGTCTAAAGAAGAGTGAAGGCAGAACACCAAAGGCCAGCAGGTCTCCTCCAACCTCTTGCCATTCCAGAATGGAAGTTTGACCACATTGAAATGGACTTCGTGACTGGGTTTCCAAAGTCCAAGCGTGGCAATGATGCTATATTCGTTGTCATCGATAAACTCACTAAAGTGGCTCACTTTCTGCCTATCAAAGAGTCAATCACTGCAGCTCAATTGGCGGAACTCTATACCTCTCGGATTGTCTCTCTGCACGGTATTCCACAAGTGATCTCTTCAAACCGTGGCAGCATCCTTACCTCGAAGTTTTGGGATTCTTTTCAGAAGGCCATGGGCACCAACATCCACTTCAGCACAACTTTCCATCCTCAAACTAGCGGTCAAGTCGAGCGTGTCAACCAGATTCTTGAAGATATGCTCGGGGCTTGTGTGATCTCCTTCGGCATGAAGTGGGAGGATTGTCTTCCTTATGCTGAATTCTCCTGCAACAATAGTTTTCAAGCAAGTTCGGGCAAGGCCCCATTTGAAATTCTGTATGGCAGGAAGTGCCGTACCCCTCTCAACTGGTCTGAAACCGGTGAACGTCAGCTTTTGGGTAATGACTTAATCACAGAGGCAGAGGAAATGTGCAAAGTCATTCGTGATAACCTCAAAGCAGCCCAATCCCGCCAGAAGAGCTACTATGATAGTAAGCACCGTGATTTGGCTTTCGAGATCGGAGATCATGTTTACCTCCGCGTCTCTCCTTTGAAAGGTACTCGTCGCTTCGGTATCAAAGGGAAGCTTGCCCCTAGATACGTGGGACCTTTCAAGATTGTCAGCAAGAGAGGCGACCTCGCCTATCAACTCGAGCTTCCTTCAAACTTTGCAAATGTTCATGACATGTTCCATGTCTCTCGGCTCCGAAAGTGCTTCAAGACTCCTGACCGCACCGTCAACTTCGAGGACATTGAGCTCCAAGAAGATCTCTCTTATCGTAAGCACCCTATTGCTATTCTTGAAGAAACTGAACGCAAGACTCGCAACAAGTCAATCAAATTTCTCAAAGTCAAGTGGTTACACCATTCCGACCGTGAAGCTACCTGGGAACGCGAGGATCACCTCTGTTCTGAGTACTCGGCGTTCTTTCAGTCCTAGATCTCGGGATGAGATCCTTTCGTAGTGGTGGAGTGTTGTAACACCCCGGATGTAACTTTCCCAATTTGTACTCCAACTCTTGCCATTTCTGGCGTTAAGTTAATTCATTTTCTCGGGTTCGGGTCTTTGTCTCCGTGTGTTGTTATCGTTGTCATGCATCTCATATCATGTCATCATGTGCATTGCATTTGCATACGTGTTTGTCTCATGCATTCGAGCATTTTCCCCATTGTCCGTTTTGCATTCCGGCGCTTCGTTCTCCTCAGGTGGTCATTTCTAGCTTTCTTTCGTGTGTGGGGATTAAGCATTTCTGGATTGGACCGAGACTTGCCAAGCGGCCTTGGTTTACTATCGGTAGACCGCCTGTCAAGTTTCGTATCATTTGGACTTCGTTTGATACTCCAACGGTTAACCGAGGGACCGAAAAGGCCTCGTGTGTGTTGCAGCCCAACACCCCTCCAATTTGGCCCAAAAGCCACCTAAACCTGCTCCATCATCTAGAGCGTTCGATCACGACCGCGTGGCCGAAAACCGCACCTCATTTGGACTCTCCTAGCTCCCTCTATGCCTATAAATAGGTCCTCGTTGAAAATCTCGGATCCCCCTCCCCGAAACCCTAAAAATCGCCTCCGCGCGGCCGGACATTGTCCGCACCGTGCCGGACACTCTGCCTCCGCCAACCGCCGCCTGCCACGTGGCAGATCGCCTCCACCGCCGCCCGCGGCCCGCCGGGCCCGAGGAGAGCCCCCGAGGCCCGGGTCTTCTCCACCGCCGCCCGACCTCCTCCTTCCTCCCGCGCCGCTCGCCGGATCCCCGCCGCCACCGCGCCGCCGCCCGCCATCGCCGCACGCCGCCGCCTTCGCCTCGGTCGCCGACCGGCCGCCGCCATCGCCCGCGGCCGCGCCGCCCTTGCCACCCCGACGCCGCGCCCGTCGTCCCGTGCTCCGGCGAGAGCACGCCGGCGATCCCCATCGGCCTCCTCCGGCCTGCGAGCCCGCCAAGCCCGGCCATCGTCGACTTCTGCGTCGCTGCTACAGTGTTTTTCGCCGATCCAGATCTGGCCGTGAACAGTAAACCCTAGGTCAAATTTCTTCGAAGTCCCCGGATTTTCCTAGCCCAAGTGCTCCTGTTCATAGCCTTGTAACTTTGCATCTGTAGCTCCGATTCATGCATATAGCATATCAAAATGTTCATCTCAGAGAGTACATCATTTCATTCCATTGCATCATTTTCATTTGAGTTCATCTTGATGCCCGAAATGTTGTTAGAAGAGGGCTACTTGAGATAATTGTCAGATCTGCTGCTCCATTTAGGTTTTTGTCATTTTTGCCATGCTTTACTTTGCCATGTTCAGGTCCTGTAGCATGTAGTTTTGCTGCTCCGAAGAGTGCTACCTGATCTGAAATTCCAGACAAGTGTTAATTTCACTAAGTCTGAGATCTGTTTGCCATATGCATTTTTGCCATGCTTGCTTGAACCTGTTAATGGATGAATTGGCCGTAGCTCAGTGCTAGACTTTTGTTAAGTATCTTGAATGCATCCCTGCCATGTATTTTGATGTCATGTTTGGGTGCTGTAGCATGTTCATCTCATTGCATTTAGATGGCTACTTGCTGTAAATCGCAGACCGGTGTCATATTTGAATCGCTTGCCATTTCCAAACCGTAACTCCGATTCCGGCGTTCTTTATATCGTTTTCAAGCAATTTCATCTCATCTTTCCAGTGGCAAACTTGAATTTCCAAGTTGAGGCCAGGTTCTTGCATTTCCTGTCACGTCTTGCATATGCATCCCGCATCGCATCCCGCATAACATATCATCTTTGCATCATGTTGTTTGAGTTGCACGTGGTTGATTGTGTCCTTGTTGCTTGTTTGTCTTGTTTGGGTAGAGCCAGGAGACGAGTTCGCTAACGCGGAGCCCATTGAGTTTGCTTTCGAGGATCCAGTCAGCTCTGACAACTGTGCAGGCAAGATGATCATACCCTCGAAATCACTACTATCTTTGCTATGCTAGTTTGCTCGCTCTTTTGCTATGACAATGCTACGATGCCCACCACTTGCTTTCAAGCCTCCCAAATTGCCATGTCAAACTTCTAACCCACCATGTCCTAGCAAACCGTTGATTGGCTATGTTACCGCTTTGCTCAGCCCCTCTTATAGCGTTGCTAGTTGCAGGTGAAGATTTGAAGGCCGTTCCTTGTTGGAACATTTATTTACTTGTTGGGATATTATTATATTATCTTGTTATATTAACGCATCTATATACTTGGTAAAGGGTGGAAGGCTCGGCCTCTCACCTAGTGTTTTGTTCCACTCTTGCCGCCCTAGTTTCTGTCATATCGGTGTTATGTTCCCGGATTTTGCGTTCCTTACGCGGTTGGGTTATAATGGGGACCCCTTGATAGTTCGCCTTGATTAAAGCTTTTCCAGCAATGCCCAACCTTGGTTTTACCATTTGCCACCTAGCCTTTTCTTTCCCTTGGGTTCTGCAGACTCAAGGGTCATCTTTATTTTAACCCCCCCCCCCCGGGCCAGTGCTCCTCTGAGTGTTGGTCCAAACTGTCAGCCGCCGGTGGCTACCAGGGGCAACTCTGGGCTGGCCTACCAGAAGTTTAGACAATATGAGTGTGCCCTGAGAAAGAGATATGTGCAGCTCCTATCAGGATTTGTCGGCACATTCGGGCGGTGGTGCTGGTCTTGTTTTAACCTGTCGAAGTGTCTTGAAGAACCGAGATACCGAGTCTGATCGTAACGTCTTGGGAGGAGGTCTATTCCTTCGTTGACTGTGAGAGCTTGTCATGGGCTAAGTTGGGACTCCCCTGCAGGGATTTGAACTTTCGAAAGCCGTGCCCGCGGTTATGGGCAGATGGGAATTTTTAATGTCCGGTTGTAGATAACTTTAACCTTAACTTAATTAAAATGAGCCAACTGAGTGTGTTACCGTGATGGCCTCTTCTCGGCGGAGCCCGGGAAGTGGACACAGTGTTGGAGTTATGTTTGCGCAGGTTGTTCTCTAGTTTCTCGCTCGCACTTTGCCTCCTCTTCTCGCTCTCTTTTGTGAATAAGTTAGCCACCATATTTGCTAGTCGCTTGCTGCAGCTCCACATATATTTGTACCTTGCCTTACCTATAAGCTTAAATAGTCTTGATCGCGAGGGTGCGAGATTGCTGAGTCCTTGTGGCTCACAGATTACTATTACACCAGATGCAGGGCCCGATGATTCCGCTCCAGGAGACGCGTTTGAGCTCAAGTGGGAGTTCAACGAAGACTCTCAACGTTACTATGTTTCCTTTCCTGATGATCACTAGTGGTGCCCAGTTGGGGGTGATCGGGACCGTGTCGCTTGTTGGGTTATCTTTTATTTTGGCGCCGTAGTCGGGCCATGAGTGTTTGGTTGATGTAATGTTATTTATGTACTTGATTGACGTGGCGAGTGTAAGCCAATTATGTTATCTCCCCTTTTATTACATATATATTACATGGGATGTTGTGAAGATTGCCTAACTTGCGACATATGCCTTCAATGCGATTATGCCTCTAAGTCGTGCCTCGACACATGGGAGATATAGTCGCATCGAGGGTGTTATATAAAGCCTTATAGTCCGATTGCCTAGTTCGTTGTGCTGAACACCTCCCTCGAAGGACCCAAAATTGGGATAAAAGTGCTCAGGTTTATCCCGAACACCCCAGTACTAATTACATGGGGGCAGAAGCCGACGACTGACCAACTCTCAGATTTTATAAACGGCCGCACAGAAGGTAATATTTTAAATTAAAAAAGCGTTGCATAGCGCAAATGAACTTGTTTCACATTACAAGATCACATGAGCATGTTCATTCAAAAATTACATCTCTGGCACATTCATCCGCCACAAGGCGGGAACCCTTCAGGACACTGTCATAATACATTTCGGGGCAGCGATGCTCCTTGCCCTCCGGCGGCCCCTCCTTCACCAGCTTCACGACGTCCAGTGCTACTTCTTGAGCTTGCGTTGGTTTTCCCCGAAGAGGAAGGGATGATGCAGCAGAGTAGCGTAAATATTTCCCTCGGTTTTTGAGAACCAAGGTATCAATCCAGTAGGAGCCTACGTGCAAGTCCCTCGTACCTACACAACACAAAGAGCTCAACGCAACCAATGCGATTAGGGGTTGTCAATCCCTTCACGGTCACTTACGGAAGTGAGATCCGATAGATAATATTTTTGGTATTTTTGATATAAAGATGCAAAGTAAAAAGTAAAAGCAAACTAAATAGCAAAACAATATAAAAGTGATGGAGATTGATATGATGAGATTAGACCCGGGGGCCATAGGTTTCACTAGTGGCTTCTCTCGAGAGCATAAGTTTTCTACGGTGGGTGAACAAATTATTGTTGAGCAATTGACAGAATTGAGCATAGTTATGAGAATATGTAGGTATGATCATATATATAGGCATCACGTCCGTGACAAGTAGATCGAAACGATTCTGCATCTACTACTATTACTCCACTCATCGACCGCTATCCAGCATGCATCTAGAGTATTAAGTAAAAAACAGAGTAACGCTTTAAGCAAGATGACATGATGTAGAGAGATAAATTCATGCAATATGAAACAAACCCCATCTTGTTATCCTCGATGGCAACGATACAATACGTGTCTTGCTGCCCCTTCTGTCACTGGGAAAGAACACCGCAAGATCAAGCCCAAAGCTAAGCACTTCTCCCATGGCAAGAACTACCAATCTAGTTGGCCAAACCAAACGGATAATTCAAAGAGAGTTGCAAAGATAACCAATCATACATAAAAGAATTTAGAGAAGATTCAAATATTGTTCATAGATAGACTTGATCATAAACCCACAATTCATCGGTCTCAACAAACACACCACAAAAGAAGAAGATTACATCGAATAGATCTCCACAAGAGAGGGGGAGAACATTGTATTGAGATCCAAAAAGAGAGAAGAAGCCATCTAGCTAATAACTATGGACCCGAAGGTCTAAGGTAAACTACTCACACTTCATCGGAGGGGCTATGATAATGTAGAAGCCCTCCGTGATGAAGGCACTCTCCGGCGGAGCTCCAGAACAGGCCCCAAGATGGGATCTCGTGGATACAGAAAGTTGCGGCGGTGGAATTAGGGTTTTGGCTCCCGTTCTGATCGTTTGGGGGTACGTGGGTATATATAGGAGGAAGGAGTACGTCGGTGGAGCACCGAGGGGCCCACGAGACATGGGGCGCGCCCTGTAGGGGGGGCGCCCCCTACCCTCGTGACCGCCTCCGGTACTTCTTGGAGTAGGGTCCAAGTCTCATGGGTCTTATCCGAGAAGAAAATCACGTTCCAAAAAGGATTTTTCTATTTGGACTCCGTTTGATATTCTGTTTCTTCGAAACACTGAAATAGGCAAAAAACAGCAATTCTGGGCTGGGCCTCCGGTTAATAGGTTAGTCCCAAAAATAATATAAAAGTGGAAAATAAAGCCCAATATAGTCCAAAATAGTAGATAATACAGCATGGAGCAATCAAAAATTATCGATACGTTGGAGATGTATCAGGCATCCCCAAGCTTAATTCCTGCTCGTCCTCGAGTAGGTAAATGATAAAAAAAGATTTTTTGATGCGGAGTGCTACTTGGCATAATTTCAATGCAAAATTTCTTAATTTTGGTATGGATATTCAGATTAGAAAGATTCAAGACAAAAGTTCATATTGACATAAAGAATAATAACACTTCAAGCATACTAATAAAGTAATTATGTCTTCTCAAAATAACATGGCCAAAGAAAGTTAGACCTACAAAATCATATAGTCTGGCTATGCTCTATCTTCACCACACAAAGTATTTAGATTATGCACAACCCCGATGACAAGCCAAGGAATTGTTTCTCTAACTTTTTCAAAAACTTTTTCAATCTTCACGCAATACATGAGCGTGAGCCATGGACATAGCACTATGTGGAATAGAAGGGTGGTTGTGGAGAAGACAAAAAAAGGGGAAGATAGTCTCACACCAACTAGGCATATCAACGGGCTATGGAGATGCCCATCAATAGATATCAATGTGAGTGAGGAAGGATTGCCATGCAACGGATGCACCAGAGCTATAAGTATATGAAAGCTCATCAAAAGAAACTAAGTGGGTGTGCATCCAACTCGCTTGCTCACGAAGACCTATGGCAATTTGAGGAAGCCCATCATTGGAATATACAAAGCCAAGTTCTATAATGAAAAATTCCCACTAGTATATGAAAGTGACATAACGAGAGACTCTCTATCATGAAGATCATGGTGCTACTTTGAAGCACAAGTGTGGTAAAAGGATAGTAACATTGTCCCTTCTCTCTTTTTCTCTCATTTTTTTATTTGGGCCTTTTCTCTTTTTTTATGGCCTCTTTTTTCGTCCGGAGTCTCATCCCGACTTATGGGGGAATCATAGTCTCCATCATCCTTTCCTCACTTGGGACAATTCTCTAGAAAATGATGATCATCACACTTTTATTTTTCTTACAACTCAACAATTACAACTCGATACTTAGAACAAATATGACTCTATATGAATGCCTCCGGCGGTGTACCGGGATATGCAATGAATCAAGAGTGACATGTATGAAAGAATTATGAATGGTGGCTTTGCCATAAATACGATTTCAACTACATGATCATGCTAGCAATATGACAATGATGGAGCGTGTCATAATAAATGGAAAGGTGGAAAGTTGCATGGAAATATATCTCGGAATGGCCATGGAAATGCCATGATAGGTAGGTATGGTGGCTGTTTTGAGGAAGGTATATGGTGGGTGTATGATACCGGCGAAATGTGCGCGGTATTAGAGAGGCTAGCAATAGTGGAAGGATGGGAAAAAGTGCATATAATCCATGGACTCAACATTAGTCATAAAGAACTCATATACTTATAGCAAAAATCTAGAAGTTATCAAAGCAAAGTATTATGCGCATGCTCCTAGGGGATAGATTGGTAGGAAAAGACCATCGCTCGTCCCCGACCGCCACTCATAAGGAAGACAATCAATAAATAAATTATGCTCCGACTTCATCACATAACGGTTCACCATACGTGCATGCTACGGGAATCACAAACTTTAACACAAATATTCTTTAAATTCACAACTACTAAACTAGCATAACTCTAATATTATCACCTCCATATCTCAAAACAATTATCATGCTTCAATCTTCTCTTAGTATTCAACACACTCAAAAGAAAATTTCACATATCTTGAACACCAAGCATATTTATATTAAGCAAATTACCATGCTATTAAGACTCTCAAAATAATTTAAGTGAAGCATGAGAGATCAATAGTTTCTTTAAAACAAACCACCACCGTGCTCTAAAATATCTAAGTGAAGCACATAGAGCAAAATTATAATGCTCAAAAGATATAAGTGAAGCACGTAGAGCAAAACTACATAGCTCAAAAGATATAATTGAGCACATAGAGTATTCTATCAAATTTTAATTCATAGATGACTCTCTCAAAAGGTTTGTACATCAAGGATGATTGTGGCACACTAACAAACAAAGACACAAATAATACAAGACGCTCCAAGCAAAACACATATCATGTTGGTGAATAAAAATATAGCTCCAAGTAAATTACCGATGGAAGTGGACGAAAGAGGGGATGCCTTCCAGGGCATCCCCAAGCTTTGACTTTTTGGTGTCCTTGGATTATCTTGGGGGTGCCATGGGCATCCCCAAGCTTAGGCTCTTGCCACTCCTTGTTCCATAATCCATCAAAACAACTCACCCAAAACTTGAAAACTTCACAACACAAAACTCAATAGAAATCTCGTGAGCTCCGTTAGAGAAAGAAAACATAAAACCACTTCAAGGTACTGTAATGAACTCATTATTTATTTATTTTGGTGTTAAACCTACTGTATTCCAACTTCTATATGGATTATAAACTATTTTACTAACCATAGATTCATCAAAATAAGCAAACAACACACGAAAAACAGAATCTGTCAAAAACAAAACAGTCTGTAGTAATCTGTAACTAACGAAAACTTCTGGAACTCCAAAAAATATAAAAAAATTAGAATACCTATATAATTTGTTTATTGATCAGCAGCAATTGTAATCAGTATTTTATCACGTTCTGATGATTTTTAGTAATTCGGGCACTGAACGCAAAGTTTCTGGAAATTACAGCAAGATCAAATAACTATCATCCAAGAAGATCCAATAGGTCTAGCTTGACACAAACACTAATTAAGCACAAAAAACACAACAAAAACAGAGGCTAGATAATTTATTTATTACTAAACAGGAGCAAAAATTAAGGAATAAAAATAAAATTGGGTTGCCTCCCAACAAGCGCTATCGTTTAACGCCCCTAGCTAGGCATAAAAGCGAGGATAGATCTGGGTATTGCCATCTTTGGAAGGCAATCCATAAGTGGCTCTCATGATGGTTTCATATGGCAATTTTATTTTATTTCTTTGAAAGTGTTCCATGCCCTTTTTTAATGGAAATTGGAATCTAATATTCCCTTCCTTCATATCAATAATCGCACCAACCGTTCTAAGGAAAGGTCTACCAAGAATAATAGGGTAAGAAGGATTGCAATCTATATCAAGAATAATGAAATCTACGGGCACATAATTCCTATTTGAAACAATAAGAATATCATTAATTCTTCCCATAGGTTTCTTAATAGTGGAATCCGCAAGATGCAAGTTTAGAGAGCAATCATCAAGATCGCGGAAATCTAGCAAATCACACAAAGTTTTGGGGATAGTGGAGACACTAGCGCCCAAATCACACAAAGCATAAAACTCATGATCTTTAATTTTAATTTTGATAGTTGGTTCCCACTCATCATAGAGTTTTCTTGGGATAGAGACTTTCAACTCAAGTTTTTCTTCATAAGATTACAACAAGGCATCAACAATATGTTCGGTGAAGGCTTTCTTTTGACTATAAGCATGTGGAGAATTTAGCACGGATTGCAACAAAAAAATACAATCAATCAAAGAGCAACTTTCATAATTAAATTCCTTGAAATCCAATATAGTGGGTTTAGCAACATCTAAATTTTTATTTCTTTCGATCCCACTTTCATCAATTTCATCATAAAGATCTAAATACTCCGAATTTTTGGAACGCCTTCTAGGTAAAGGAAGATCATATTCAGTTTCATCAAGATTCATATTGCAAAACAAAGATTTGATAGGGGACACATCAATAACTTTTAGATCTTCATCTTGATTTTCATAAGAATTAGAAGAACACGCTTTAATAAAGGCATCTTTGGAAGCACGCATCCTAGCGGTTCTTTCTTTACACTCATCAATTGAAATTCTCATGGCTTTTAGAGACTCATTAATATCATGCTTAGGTGGAATAGATCTAAGTTTCAAAGCATCAACATCAAGAGCAATTCTATCAACGTTCCTAGCCAAATCATCAATCTTAAGCAATTTTTCTTCAATCATAGCATTAAAAATCTTTTGCAAAGAAATAAATTCTTTAATATTAGATTCAAAATTAGAGGGCATCTTATTATAATTTCCATAAGAGTTGTTGTAGGAATTCCCATAATTATTAGAAGGATTACTAGGATAAGTCCTAGGATTAAAATTCCCTCTATAAGCGTTGTTACCAAAATTATTCCTACCAACAAAATTCACATCCATAGATTCATTGTTATTCTCAATCAAGGTAGACAAAGGCATATCATTAGGATCAGAAGAAACACTCTTAGTAGCAAATAATTTCATAAGTTCATCCATCTTTCCACTCAAAACATTGATTTCTTCTATCGCATGCACTTTTTTTATTAGAAGATCTTTCAGTATGCCATTGAGAATAATTAACCATAATATTATCTAGGACTTTAGTAGCATCTCCTAAAGTGATTTCCATAAAAGTGGCTCCCGCGGCCGAATCTAAAAGATTTCTAGAAGCAAAATTCAATCCGGCATAAAAAATTTGTATAATCATCCACAAATTTAAACCATGAGTAGGGCAATTACGTATCATTAATTTCATTCTCTCCCAAGCTTGTGCAAAATGTTCATGATCAAGTTGCTTAAAGGTCATAATATCGTTTCTAAGAGAGATGATTTTAGCGGGAGGGAAATACTTAGAGATAAAAGAATCTTTGCACTTGTTCCAAGAATCAATACTATTTTTAGGCAAAGACGAAAACCAAGCTTTAGCACGATCTCTAAGTGAAAAAGGAAATAGCTTCAATTTAACGACATCATTATCAACATCTTTTTTCTTTTGCATATCACATAAATCAATGAAGCTATTCAGATGAGTAGCGGCATCTTCACTAGGAAGGCTGGTGAATTGATCTTTCATAACAAGATTCAACAAAGCAGTATTGATTTCACAAGATTCAGTATTGGCAAGAGGAGCAATCAGAGTGCTAAGAAAGTCATTATTGTTGGTATTGGTGAAGTCACACAATTTGGTAGTATCTTGAGCCATCGCGACAAACAAGCAATCCAACACACGAGCAAACAAAAGGCAAGCGAGAAAAAGGCAAACAGAGATGGAGAAGGGGAAGGAGAAAGAGAGGGCGAATAAAACGGCAAGGGTGAAGTGGGGAAGAGGAAAACGAGAGGCAAATGGCAACTAATGTAATGCGGGAGATGGGGATTGTGATGGGTACTTGGTATGTTGACTTTTTGCGTAGACTCTCCGGCAACGGCGCCAGAAATCCTTCTTGCTACGTCTTGAGCTTGCGTTGGTTTTCCCCGAAGAGGAAGGGATGATGCAGCAGAGTAGCGTAAGTATTTCCCTCAGTTTTTGAGAACCAAGGTATCAATCCAGTAGGAGCCTACGCGCAAGTCCCTCGTACCTACACAACACAAAGAGCTCAACGCAACCAACACGATTAGGGGTTGTCAATCCCTTCACGGTCACTTATGGAAGTGAGATCCGATAGATAATATTTTTGGTATTTTTGATATAAAGATGCAAAGTAAAAAGTAAAAGCAAAGTTAATAGCAAAACAATATGAAAGTGATGGAGATTGATATGATGAGAATAGACCCGGGGAGGTTTCACTAGTGGCTTCTCTCAAGAGCATAAATTTTCTACGGTGGGTGAACAAATTACTGTTGAGCAATTGACAGAATTGAGCATAGTCATGAGAATATCTAGGCATGATCATGTATATAGGCATCACGTCTGTGACAAGTAGATCGAAACGATTCTGCATCTACTACTATTACTCCACTCATCGACCGCTATCCAGCATGCATCTAGAGTATTAAGTTAAAAACAGAGTAATGCTTTAAGCAAGATGACATGATGTAGAGAGATAAATTCATGCAATATGAAATAAAACCCATCTTGTTATCCTCGATGGCAACGATACAATACGTGTCTTGCTGCCCCTTCTGTCATTGGGAAAGAACACCGCAAGATCGAACCCAAAGCTAAGCACTTCTCCCATGGCAAGAACTACCAATCTAGTTGGCCAAACCAAACGGATAATTCGAAGAGAGTTGCAAACACACCGTAGATAGACTTGATCATAAACCCACAATTCATCGGTCTCAACAAACACACCGCAAAAGAAGAAGATTACATCGAATAGATCTCCACAAGAGAGGGGGAGAACATTGTATTGAGATCCAAAAAGAGAGAAGAAGCCATCTAGCTAATAACTATGGACCCGAAGGTGTGAGGTAAACTACTCACACTTCATCGGAGGGGCTATGATGATGTAGAAGCCCTCCGTGATGACGACCCTCTCCGGCGGAGCTCCGGAACAGGCCCCAAGATGGGATCTCGTGGATACAGAAAGTTGCGGCGGTGGAATTAGGGTTTTGGCTCCTGTTCTGATCATTTGGGGGTACGTGGGTATATATAGGAGGAAGGAGTACGTCGGTGGAGCACTGAGGGGCCCATGAGGCAGGGGGCGCGCCTTGTAGGGGGGGCCTCCCCTCGTGACCGCCTTCGGTACTTCTTGGAGTAGGGTCCAAGTCTCCTCGGTCTTATCCGAGAAGAAAATCATGTTCCAAAAATGATTTTTCTGTTTGGACTCCGTTTGATATTCTGTTTCTTCGAAACACTGAAATAGGCAAAAAAGAGCAATTCTGGGTTGGGCATCCAGTTAATAGGTTAGTCCTAAAAATAATATAAAAGTGGAAAATAAAGCCCAATATAGTCCAAAATAGTAGATAATATAGCATGGAGCAATCAAAAATTATAGATACGTTGGAGACGTATCATCCAGCTTCGCCCAGTGCACCTTCGCTCAGGGAAAAGCCCTGCGCGCACCCTCGATGCAGACGGACCACTTTATGACTTCAAGCCGAGGGCAGGCATCCACAAGCTGCTTGACCAGACCAAAGTAGCTGCCGGGCAGGGGCTCGCAAGGCCACATCTAGACTATAAGACCCTTCATAGCCTATTTGGCCGCCTTGTGGAGCTTGACCAATTGCTTCAGCTGGTCGCTCAAGGGCATTGGGTGTTCGGTCCCAGTATACTGAGACCAGAACAACTTTTCCGTCGAGCTCCCCTCCTTAGCTCGGTAAAACTCCGCGGCATCCAGTACACTGCGGGGAAGATCTGTGAACGCTCCTGGAGAGCTCCAAACTCGGGTAAGTAAAAGGAAAGTTTCCTTCACATGCTTGCTTTGCATAATGAATGCCTTACCCGCTGCTATCTTCTTCACCGCATCAATCTTCTGGAGGGCCTTGTGGGCCTCAGCCTTGGTGCTCCGGGCGCTTTCAAGTGCCTTCGCAAGCTCAGACTCTCGCGTCTTAGACTCAAGCTCCAAGGACTCGTTTTTTTCGCGAGAGCCTCGAGCTCTTGCTGCACCTCGCCTACCCGGGCTTCTTGCTTTTCCCACTCAATGCGTTCCTTGGCCGCTTTGTCTTTGGCCTCAGACAACGCCTTCTTCAGGGTCGCCACTTCGGTCGTGGCCCCTGGCAAATTCATGATGATCCTATTACTTTACACCCGAACTTATTTTTTAATATGTAGACAAGGTATTGCTTACCTTTGCTCTCCTCGAGCTTCCTCTTGGTAAGGCCGAGCTCGTTCTCGGACCGCTCCAGGTCCTGCTTCAGTGCAGAGACCTCCGCAGTACGTGCGGCAGCAGCCAGCAGTGAAGCCTGAGTCATCATTTGATCCTCTATTCGGCCTTTCTTCGCGAACGCAGAACAGAGCATTAGGGGCTACTATCTATGCGGCAATATTTTCTTATATTTTGATTGCTTACCTCAAAACCTGTTAGGAGGCTGGCGCAAGCTTTGGTCAGTCTGTTTTTGGCGGACTAAACTTTCTCGATCACCGCACTCATGATAGTGCGGTGCTCTTCGTCGATGGAAGCGCCGCGAAGCGCTTCCGGCAAGTTGTCTGGTGTCTCTGGATGGACAGAGGACACCGGCACAGGCGGCTTGCCCCCCTTAACGGGGGATCGCCTGCCGGAGTCCGGAACCACCGAAGGTTCCGGGACAGTATTCTGCTGGGGGCAGAACTTGGAGCCCATGCACTACTAGGGAAAACCTTATACACAGAACATTAGCAGTAGCGCGGGATAAAAACACACGCTGGTGCTAATTAGCAGCAATGTGGTATTTTCAACCGCGCTACAGATACAATTATAGCAGTAGCGCGCCCGAGTACAAAAACGCTACTACTAAAATTCCCATGGCTTAGCCGATAGGCTACACATAGTAGTAGCGATCTACGTGGAACCGCGCTACAGCTACTTGTTTTGTACCAGCGCATTTACGAACAAAGGCGCTACTGCTAATGAAAATAAAATTAAATGGAAAGCAAATAAAAATGCGAAGGAATAGCAGTAGCGCTTGTTAAGAAACGTGCTATAGCTACCGTAGCAGCAGCGCACTTCCTGGAACGTGCTACTGCTACTTTTAACTTAACCGCGCGGTTCGTTCTTCCCCCCACGACCACTTCCCCCAAATCCCTACTCCTCCGCTGTCGCCGCCCTGCATCGTCATCGGCCGCCGCGCGTGACCCGTCGCTCTGCGCACACCTTCGACGCCGCCCCCGCCTCGACCGCGACCTCGACAACCCCCCTACATCGCCGCCCTCCGCCGTGCGCCCACCGCCCTGACCC